>NW_020356367.1:0-50441 GCF_002211085.1 Panicum hallii
AAATCAGTCCCAGGTGATACACATTTATTACATCAGATGGTACATTACCGTACAAACCTCCGAGGAGGCGGGCACTCGATACAGACGATAACTAGTAATAAAATAGCTATGGTAATACACCAAAGCGTGACCCACGCGGGATCCAACTCGGGCTCAGAGTAACACGCTAGCAGAAGCATCTTGCGGAGGGCCAACACCACAGGCAGAGTTGGGCGCGGACACAACCCTTATTCGTCGTTTCCGATCACGTAGTCCGGGTCTTCCTCTGAGAAAACCACATATATATATAGGGTGAGTACAAAGGTACTCAACAAGTCCAACCACACCCGCGGAGGGGGTATAACAGAGAAGATGCACGGTTATATCAAGGGTGGGGTTAGGGTTTATTTGCGATAAAGCAAGATTTTACACATGCAAGGGTTTATTTAACAAAAACACTTTCTCAAAACATTTTTATAGTAATCGAATCTTAAGTAGTGTTGATCCTGCACAAAGGATCCAAGTTTTAGTGTCATCGACTCGGCGTCTAGTAGCTTACTGCACAACTGCCGAGTATTTTCAAACAACCTATGCCACAAACCAATCTCGAAACATCTATTGAAGTGACCATGCCGTAACGCGCCCAATACCGTGGACACGGCTATTCGAATAGATTTTTACACTCTGCAGAGGTTGTACACTTTACCCACAAGTAGGGTACCGCGCTACGAACACCTTAGTGTCGCGGCGGATCCTAACAAAGCCATTACCCACCTTAGCTGGATCTAGCTAGCCAACGGGAAGCTACCACGGGATTAATGACTCATGAAGTCATAACCGGAATATCACTCACACAGATCGTATCCCTTCCCCATGGTCTCCCGTTACTTACCGCTCTCCAGTTTTGGCTAGTAGAACAACTAGTGGGGTTTATGCTAAGCCGTTGCCCACACAACGGTCGAGTGGTTGTACGATAAAAGGGTTAGGCAAGATGACACCCCAGTTCGTCCTTATACCGACTAGACGGACATCTCATGCTCAACCACAAAGGTACAAGCACGCAAGCGGCATTTCGCACCGAAAACGCCGTCCATCCCGCCAGGTTAAGCCTTTCTTTTGTTTCCCCAACATTCCGTTCTGATCTTCTAAAACACCCGTACCCTTATCCTTAGTAAAGCGATTGTAATCATGGCTTACAATATAACGAGAGGAAAAACTAGGTAGCAGGTTTCTCTGTCATGTAGTTTACGCCTAGCCCAGCAAATCCTAGGTCATCGGGGTAGGGTTATAGCAATCAAGGGGTGGCTATCCAACCAGGTCTTGCAATAAAACAATGCACTTTACAAAACAGGCCAATAGGTTGTATTTATAAATCTAGGATAAGAATGCATCAAAGGATGGGATTGGACTTGCCATTCACAAAGCCTTCCGGGAAGTCCTGATCGAGGTATTGTCCTTCTGGCTCACGGCACTGGTTCTCGGACTCTTGCTCGTAGCACTGCTCGTCGACGGGCTCTCCCCCGGTCACCTCGTGATCTACGGCGCACATAAACAACATTCAATAAAGAAAAGAGGTAAAGGTTTTATCTACAAGCCCGAATCGGAAATAACTTAAGAAATAATGGTAGAAATAATATTTTCGGGGGATTTCTTGATGGCACGGCCGTCATTATGCTAGAAATGCCGTGGTAAAGTTTCAGGGCAAACGGGGGATTTTTGGCGCATAAAATAATAGGCCGAACGGGGTTTTAGGGAAGGAAATAGGGCCTGAGGACCTATTTGTGATTTCTGTCGGGGAGAGGAGGGCTTGATTGTAATTTCTAGAAATACTCAGGGTACTCTAAAAAGGGTCAGGGACCTATCCATAACTATTCTGTGTAGTGGGGGGTTCATTTTCTAAATAGAATGAGCAGGGGGGGTTTGTTTGTAAAGAGAGGGTAAGAGGGGGTGGGCTCTTGAGGGAATAGGCAAAAGGGGCAGGGGGTTCAGGGCAAAAGTGCCCTTCTTCCTCCTCCCGTTACCAGAGACAGGGGAGGGGATGGGGGCCGGCGGCGCCTCAAATCGCGGCGGCCCTAGGGCATGGCGGCGGCCGGGGGTAGGGGCTACACGGAGAGGGGAGTGAGGGGGATCCATTCCACCCCTCACCTTGGGTCGGGGCGGCGTGAGGCGGGCTGCCCACGGGGGCCAGGGGCGGCGGGCGGAGGTCCTGGCGGCGGCGGGGAGCAAGGCCGGGGAGGGGCTGGGGGTTGCAGGGGGAGCTCGTGGCGGTGGAGAGGCGCGTCGCGGGGGTATTTGTAGGCCGGCGAGGGGCTGGAAGGAGGGAGGCGCGGTGGAGGCCGGTGGCGGCAGTAATGGAGGTGGGGCGGCGGTGGTACGGGGGAGCAAGGCCGGGAGGGGCTGGTCGTCGCTGCGCAGGGCAGGGGTTGGCGCGTAGCGGGGAGGGACGGCCTGGGGGCGTGCGGCGCAGGAGCAGGCGGGTGGCACGACGACGCGCGGCAGCCGGCTCTGCTGGTGCCGTGGCCGGCAGGGGCAACACGAGCGCCGAGACGGCACGGCGGGGTACGGCGCGCGCAGAGGAGGGGCCTGGTTAGGCCGGCCTGTGGCGTCGTCAATGGGGAGAGGGCGGTGGTGGTGGTGGTGACCGGCGCCGAGCTCTGCTCGGTGCTGTGCTGCGTGCAGGGAGCGAAGGAAGCAGGAAGCAGGAACAGAGAAAGGAGAAAAGAGAAAGGAAAAGGGGTAGGGGAAAAGAAAAGGAGGGAGGGGGGAGGTCCTGCGTCGGCGGGATTCGCGGCGAGGTCGCGCGCGTGCGACGCGACGCGTGAGGGGAAAGAGCCGTGTCGGCGGAATTCGCGGCGACGGTCGCGAGTGCGGAGTTGAGCATGCGGCACGTCGCGGGGGTCGAGGAAAGAAAAAGGATGGTGGTCAATCAGGCGGCGAAAAGTCGGGAGATGTGTCGGGCGATTAGGGGTTCGGACGGTAAGGGTTTAGGATCGACCCGAGTTTGTCGAGAGAATATTTTCTAGCGAGCGATTCGTGCTGTAATTTAGATTAGGTAGAAACGCGGGCGTTACAAACCTACCCCACTTAAAATGAATCTCGTCCTCGAGATTCGGCTGGTTCCTAAATAGATGGGGAAACTCTTTCTTAAGGGCATCTTCGCGTTCCCATGTGGCTTCTTCGACTCCATGTCTGCTCCACTGAACTCTGCAAATCCGCACTTCGGAGTTTCTTGTTCTTCTTATGACCGTGTCCAAAATCTTGATAGGCACCTCCTGGTACTGAAGATCTGTTTGTAAAACTATCTCTTCTTCCGGCACCCGTTCCCTTTCGGGCACCCTCAGGCATCTTCTCAGTTGGGATACATGGAACACTGGGTGTATATCGGACATCCCTTCCGGTAGTTCTAGACGGTATGCTACAGCTCCAATTCTCTTCAGTATTTGGTACGGTCCAATGTACCGAGGGGCTAGTTTCCCGTGTACTTGAAATCTCCGAGTCCCTCGAATAGGTGAAACCTTGAGATATACGAAGTCTCCTGGATTGAAGCTTACTTCTCGCCTCTTCTTGTCTGAGTAACTCTTCTGTCGGGATTGGGCAGCCTTTAGTTTCTCTCTAATTTCGGCCACTCTTTCTTCCGCTTCTTTTATGAATGCGGGTCCAACCAGGGCACGCTCCCCAACCTCTGACCACATCAAGGGGGTCCTGCACTTTCTCCCATAGAGAGCCTCGAATGGTGACATACCCAAGCTTGCTTGATAACCGTTGTTGTACGAAAACTCAGCGTACGGTAAGCTTTGTTCCCAGTCCTTGCCATAAGTAAGGACACATGCTCTCAGCATATCCTCCATAATCTGGTTCACCCTTTCCGTCTGACCGTCGGTCTGCGGGTGATAAGCCGAACTGAAGTCCAACTTGGTGCCCATGGCCTTATGCAAACTTTTCCAAAACCTAGAGGTGAATTGGGTTCCTCTATCCGAAACGATTCTGCTAGGCAC
Organism: Panicum hallii; assembly: GCF_002211085.1. Taxonomy (NCBI): domain Eukaryota; kingdom Viridiplantae; phylum Streptophyta; class Magnoliopsida; order Poales; family Poaceae; genus Panicum; species Panicum hallii. Next base: position 3,975 of record NW_020356367.1, read on the forward strand.
GCCATGCAGCTTTACTATGTTGTCCACATAGAGTCGGGCTAGCCTCTCACCACCATAATTGGTCCGTACAGGTAGGAAGTGAGCGACTTTTGTGAGTCGGTCCACTATCACCCATATAGAGTCATGTCCTTTCTGCGTCTTGGGTAAACCTACTACAAAATCCATCCCTATCTCATCCCATTTCCAAACCGGGATGGGCAAAGGTTGCAGCAATCCTGCTGGTCTCTGATGTTCAGCCTTGATCCTTTGACAATTATCACAATGGGCGACGAATCTTGCAATATCCGCTTTCATTCCACTCCACCAATACTTTTGCCTTATATCTACATACATCTTGGTGGATCCTGGGTGGATGGAATATGCTGAGTTATGGGCCTCATCCATAATAGTCTGTCGGAACTCTCCTTCCTTAGGTACGCAAATTCTATCCTTGTACCATAAGGTTCCTTTGTCATCCACTCTAAAATCCGGTGCCTTGTCTTCTCCCGTATGCATGCGGATTCTCATCAAGTCCTTATCCGAACCTTGGGCCTTTCTGATCTGATCCTCCAAAGTAGGTTGAACACTCAACTTGTGTCTGGAACCCTGGGGAACGATGTGCACATTTAATTGTGCCATCTCTTCTTGAAGGTGGGTATTCTTAGGTCCATAAGGTTTTCGGCTTAAGGCATCTGCTACCACGTTTGCTTTGCCAGGATGGTAATGAATTACCACATTATAATCCTTAACTAGTTCTAACCACCTTCTTTGTCTTAAATTCAATTCTGGCTGGGTGAAGATGTATTTTAAGCTCTTATGGTCCGTGTAGACCTCACACCTATTCCCAATCAGATAGTGTCTCCATATCTTGAGGGCATGTACTACGGCTGCCAATTCCAAGTCATGGGTCGGGTAATTCTGCTCATGAGGCTTGAGTTGTCGGGAGGCATATGCCACTACCTTCCCACCTTGCATAAGGACACATCCTAATCCCTGGCGGGATGCATCACAATAAATGACAAAGTCCCGTTGGATGTCTGGCAAGGTTAGTACCGGGGCGGTTGTCAGTCTCTCTTTAACTCCTGGAAGCTTCTTTCACATGACTCGGTCCAGGTGAACTTCTTCTCTTTCTTGAGTAGCTCTGTCATGGGTCGGGCTATCTTGGAGAATCCTTCAATAAATCTCCGGTAATATCCGGCTAAACCGAGAAAGCTCCTGATTTCACTAACATTGGTTGGTTGCTGCCAATTGGAGACCGCTTCGACTTTTTCGGGGTCCACTGCTACTCCTTCCGCGGTCAAGATGTGACCAAGAAATGCTACTTTCTCAAGCCAAAATTCACACTTGCTGAACTTGGCGTAGAGCTTGTGCACTCTTAACTTCCCAGAACCACTCGTAGGTGCTGCTCATGTTCATTGACACTCTTGGAGTAAATAAGTATGTCGTCAATGAAAACTACGACAAACTTATCCAACTCTTCCATAAACACCTTATTCATGAGATTCATGAAATAAGCAGGTGCATTGGTGAGTCCGAAGGACATCACGGTAAACTCATATTGCCCATAGCGGGTGACGAAAGCCGTCTTTGGAATATCACTTTCCTTAATCTTGAGCTGGTGATATCCCGACCTCAGATCTATCTTGGAGAAATACTTGGCTCCCTTCAACTGATCAAAGAGGTCATCAATCCTGGGAAGGGGGTATTTGTTCTTGATGTGACTTCATTCAGTGCACGGTAATCTACGCACATCCTCATGCTTCCGTCCTTCTTTTTGACAAACAAGACCGGAGCTCCCCACGGTGATGAGCTCGGCCTAATGAACCCACTTTGTTGTAACTCTTCCAGTTGTTTCTTTAGTTCTGCCAATTCAGAGGCTGCCATCCTATAGGGCCTCTTAGCTATAGGAGAGGTTCCAGGGACAAGGTCAATGACAAATTCTATATCCCTATCTGGCGGCATCCCCGGGAGTTCTTCCGGGAAAACGTCTGAGTATTCATTTATTACTGGAACTTCTTCCAAGAATTCGGCTTTCATGCTAAAAACCATTGGATCCGGTCCACTTCCCCGAGTATGGCAGGTTACTTGCACTCCTTCTGGGTTGGTCAGGTGTACCACCTTGTCAGCACAGCTTATAAGGCCATTGTGCAGGCTTAACCAATCCATTCCAAGGATCACATCTATGCCTTTGGACTTAAGCACTACTAGGTCTGCTAAGAATTCTACCCCACTTAGGATGATCCTTACCCTAGAACAACCCAGCCGGCACTTTATGTCACCTCCGGGCGTTCGGGTTAATAGGGGTGTCTTAAGTAGCACTGTAGGTATATTGTGTTTCTCCACAAAACTCGAGGATATGAATGAATGTGATGCTCCAGAATCAAACAATATTGTTGCCAAAACTGAGCTGACTAGGAACTCACCGAGCACTACGCCCTGAGCGTCCTGAGCCTCCTGGGCGTTGATGTGGTTGATGCGGGCTCGTCCGAAGGACTGCTGGGGCGGCCCCATCTGCTGATTGTTGTTGCCGGTATTATTATTGCGGAGGGGTACACGATTGGCTCCTGATAAGGCTGGCCTTGGTCCATTTACTGAGTTGGAGAGGGCCGGTGCTGCCGGCTTGTTATTGGCATATGGGCAGTTTGCAATGAAGTGTCCTGTCTCACGGCAGTTGTAGCATGCTCGGGTATTGCTGCTGGCAGTAACTTGGCTTGTATTACTTTGTGGGGCCTTTATGGTGCTCTGGCTCTTGAACTGTCTTTGCTGGGTGTTGGGAGCTTGAGAGCCAGTGGCTTGTGGCTGGGTCCTATACTGCATAGGGGCTTGAGACTTGGTCACTGAAGGGCCAAAGTGCCTTGGTTTCTGGAAACGGTCCTGCTGACGAGCTTTGGCTTCTAGAACTTACGCTTATGTCTCTCTTTTCTTCTGCCATGGCTCTCTCAGTGATGATAGCCATGTTCATCAGTGTGTTGAAGTCTGGGTAGATGCATGGGGAGAGCAGCTTCTTAAGTTCGATATTTAACCCCTTTCTGAACATATCCTGCTTCTTTTCATCCTTGTCTACTTCCTCCGGTGCATAGCGGGCTAGTTCTATGAACTGGTATGTGTATTCTTCAACCGACCTGTTGCCTTGCTGCAGTTCACGGAACTCATCTGCCTTGCGTTTCATGGTGGCTGCTGGGATGTGATAGCGACGGAATTCATCCACAAACTCGTTCCAGGTAATAGCAGAGGCATCCTGCGCAGCTGCACAGTAGTTTTCCCACCAAGCTAAGGCAGTTCCGGTGAGCTGGTGAGCAGCTAAACGGACCTTGTCACGGTCTCCATGCTCAAATGGTTCGAGTTTCCTCTTGATAACGCGCAGCCAGTCATCTGCGTCCAAGGGGTTGTAGGAGCCTGCAAAGGTGGGTGGCTTGGTCCTCAGAAAGGCCGTCAGTTTGTCATTTGTATTCTGCTCCCGGGGCCTTGGGTTGGCGACGACATTGGTCAAGGCTTGCAGTAGGAGGTTCTGGTTGTTCAATACTTGCACCAGGTCAATGGCCGGTGGTGGTGGGGCATGTCGTGCTCCTACTTGGCTTTCTCCTCCCTGCTGGCTCACTTCCTGATCTTCCTGATCTCCCTGGTCGGGGGCTTGTCCTTGCACACCCTGTTGCCCCTCCGCACTGGGAGTGGCATGTGCCTGCCTTTGGAAGGCCCTGATATTACGCCTGGTGGCCGTCTGTGCATTGGGCAAAAACCCTTATGAGACTTTGCCTTGGTAGTAAGGGATGTTTTATTTTTGAAAAGGCAGCCTTCATTTACTACCGGCAATCACACAGGCTAACAAGCAACAAGCGCAAATAGTTTTATTTATTACGCTGGGGTACAACACTTGGGTGGGCACAGCTGGAATACGCACTACACGATCGGGTACAAAAGGCACAACATATGGGTAGGCACGACTCTAAACTCGGGGCCGGGACGGCTTCTCCCCTGGGGCACCTCTAGGGCATACTACTCACGGGGTGAGTCGTCTTCTAGGGCGGAGTGCACTTCCAGTGGAATGAGTAGCTCTTCCTCGTCGTCTTCGAGGATCCCATTTTCCTGGGGTTGCTCGACGGCTCCTCCTCCTGTGGCTGCAGCTGTCCCTCCGGTACCTTCGGGTGGAGCTTGCGGGGTCCTAAAAAGTCCTCCCCATCCCGTGATGGGTGTTCCGATTAGGACTCGGGTTTCCCCGATTGCCGGGACGGGCGTTCCGCCGTTGGTCCATTCTTGCATGCGCCGATCCTGGATTTGTCTGAGGCTTTCCTGAGCGACGGCTTCGCTACTTATAGCAGCCGCGGTCCTTGCTTCGGCTTGAGCCACCCGGATTTGGTGCATCCTCACTGCAAGCTCGGCTTGCTCAGCCCGGTGGGTTTGCTCCCTTAAGATTTGGGCTTGCTCGTCAAAGAGCTTGTCCAGGGAGACGAGGTATGCGACCACATGGTACAAAAGGTCTTCGCGTTGGCGGCGCCGTTCCAGGTTCCTCATGCGGGCCTGCCAGACTTGCGTCCTGATGACCGGAGGAAAGAGCCTCATTGGCGTGGGAATGAGGTGCTCTTCGAAGATCCGGCACAGGTAACGGAGAGCTTTCCTGATGGCCAAGGGATAGGCATCCTGATGTTGGAATCCCGTGGCAGTCACTCGCCATGGTTCGATGTCGGGGTGGCGGGTACTTCTGGCGATGGAGAGAACCACCCTACAGCGACGAGTACCGAGGTATTCGTACTCCCTGCTGTAGTACCTTGGGCGCTCGGTAATACCGAGGCGCTCTAGGGAGTTGATCAAAAGGCGGGGAAAACCAGGTTCCTCATGGCAAATGCCCTGGGTCCACCCATTCTCAGCCATCTGAAAATAAGGACAGGGTAAACAATCTGGCATAGGTGCAAAGAGAGTAGATAATTTTTATTATTACAACAGGGGTGGTACAGTTTTCATGGATACGTGGTTATTTGGGTAAGGTTCTAGCTCGGAATGCTAATCCTATCATGGAAACTCTTCCTCGATCATGATAGGGCGCTTCTTTATTGGGAGGCTTCGATCTTCGGTCTGTGTGCCTTTATCCCAGTGGGTTTCCATGGGTTCTTCTTCTTCTTCTTCTTCCTCTATCCATCCACCTATTCCGTTGCGGTTCTTGTATTCTTGCATCTGGGCTTGGAGGGCGGCTAAGGAACACTCGGCGCTGGCGGCCCTTGCCCGTTGTTCCTCCAGCTCCTGGGTTAACTTTTCAATCCCGTGGATTAGTTCCCTCAGTTGGGCCGTCTGTTCGCGGTAGAGTGCATCCAAGCCGGTAAGGTAGATGGATAGGTGGGAAACCGTATCTTCTAAATCTTCTTCTTCTCGTCCAAGCCCCCTCATCCGGGCAATCCAAGTGCGTCCCCTTCTCTCAGCGGGTGGGAAAAATCCCATTGGGGTCCGCTGAAGATGGTGCCTGTAAAGCACACGCAGCCGTCGCAGGGCTTTACGGGCGGCCCTTCGGTAGGTGTCGGGGAAGCGGAACCCAACGGTGGAGATGAACCAAGGGTCCACATCAGGGTAGCGGGTACTTCTCTCCACAAAAATCATAATGTCACACCGAAGGCTGCCTCCGGAGATGTATTCACGGTAGGCATACTCTGGTGGTTCCACAACCCCAACGCGTTCCAGGCTGAGCAATAATAATTTAGGAAGGCCGGGCTCTGCGTGGCAGATTCCGTTGACCCATCCATTGTCAGCCATCTGGAACAGGGCAGAAAAAACCAGTGGTGAGTGTTTGTGCAGAAAGATATCTAAATCAAAACAAGTCCTAGGGTTTAAAAAAAAAAAAAAAAAAGGGTTTCGCTCTTAGGGTCACGTCCTACGGCCAACCTACGGCTCTGATACCACCTGAAGCGTCCCCTCATCCGAGGTGACTTAAATGTGATATCCAAATCAGTCCCAGGAGGCTGATACACATTTATTACATCAGATGGTACATTACCGTACAAACCTCCGAGGAGGCGGGCACTCGATACAGACGATAACTAGTAATAAAATAGCTATGGTAATACACCAAAGCGTGACCCACGCGGGATCCAACTCGGGCTCAGAGTAACACGCTAGCAGAAGCATCTTGCGGAGGACCAACACCACAGGCAGAGTTGGGCGCGGACACAACCCTTATTCGTCGTTTCCGATCACGTAGTCCGGGTCTTCCTCTGAGAAAACCACATATATATATAGGGTGAGTACAAAGGTACTCAACAAGTCCAACCACACCCGCAGAGGGGGTAATAACAGAGAAGATGCACGGTTATAGCAAGGGTGGGGTTAGGGTTTATTTGCGATAAAGCAAGATTTTACACATGCAAGGGTTTATTTAACAAAAACACTTTCTCAAAACATTTTTATAGTAATCGAATCTTAAGTAGTGTTGATCCTGCACAAAGGATCCAAGTTTTAGTGTCATCGAACTCGGCGTCTAGTAGCTTACTGCACAACTGCCGAGTATTTTCAAACCAACCTATGCCACAAGACCAGTAATCTCGAAACATCTATTGAAGTGACCATGCCGTAACGCGCCCAATACCGTGGACACGGCTATTCGAATAGATTTTTACACTCTGCAGAGGTTGTACACTTTACCCACAAGTAGGGTACCGCGCTACGAACACCTTAGTGTCGCGGCGGATCCTAACAAAGCCATTACCCACCTTAGCTGGATCTAGCTAGCCAACGCGGAAGCTACCACGGGATTAATGACTCATGAAGTCATAACCGGAATATCACTCACACAGATCGTATCCCTTCCCCATGGTCTCCCGTTACTTACCGCTCTCCAGTTTTGGCTAGTAGAACAACTAGTGGGGTTTATGCTAAGCCGTTGCCCACACAACGGTCGAGTGGTTGTACGATAAAAGGGTTAGGCAAGATGACACCCCAGTTCATCCTTATACCGACTAGACTGACATCTCATGCTCAACCACAAAGGTACAAGCACGCAAGCGGCATTTCGCACCGAAAACGCCGTCCATCCCGCCAGGTTAAGCCTTTCTTTTGTTTCCCCAACATTCCGTTCTGATCTTCTAAAACACCCGTACCCTTATCCTTAGTAAAGCGATTGTAATCATGGCTTACAATATAACGAGAGGAAAAACTAGGTAGCAGGTTTCTCTGTCATGTAGTTTACGCCTAGCCCAGCAAATCCTAGGTCATCGGGGTAGGGTTATAGCAATCAAGGGGTGGCTATCCAACCAGGTCTTGCAATAAAACAATGCACTTTACAAAACAGGCCAATAGGTTGTATTTATAAATCTAGGATAAGAATGCATCAAAGGATGGGATTGGACTTGCCATTCACAAAGCCTTCCGGGAAGTCCTGATCGAGGTATTGTCCTTCTGGCTCACGGCACTGGTTCTCGGACTCTTGCTCGTAGCACTGCTCGTCGACGGGCTCTCCCCCGGTCACCTCGTGATCTACGGCGCACATAAACAACATTCAATAAAGAAAAGAGGTAAAGGTTTTATCTACAAGCCCGAATCGGAAATAACTTAAGAAATAATGGTAGAAATAATATTTTCGGGGGATTTCTTGATGGCACGGCCGTCATTATGCTAGAAATGCCGTGGTAAAGTTTCAGGGCAAACGGGGGATTTTTGGCGCATAAAATAATAGGCCGAACGGGGTTTTAGGGAAGGAAATAGGGCCTGAGGACCTATTTGTGATTTCTGTCGGGGAGAGGAGGGCTTGATTGTAATTTCTAGAAATACTCAGGGTACTCTAAAAAGGGTCAGGGACCTATCCATAACTATTCTGTGTAGTGGGGGGTTCATTTTCTAAATAGAATGAGCAGGGGGGGTTTGTTTGTAAAGAGAGGGTAAGAGGGGGTGGGCTCTTGAGGGAATAGGCAAAAGGGGCAGGGGGTTCAGGGCAAAAGTGCCCTTCTTCCTCCTCCCGTTACCAGAGACAGGGGAAGGGATGGGGCCGGCGGCGCCTCAAATCGCGGCGGCCCTAGGGCATGGCGGCGGCCGGGGGTAGGGGCTACACGGAGAGGGGAGTGAGGGGGATCCATTCCACCCCTCACCTTGGGTCGGGGCGGCGTGAGGCGGGCTGCCCACGGGGGCCAGGGGCGGCGGGCGGAGGTGCCTGGCGGCGGCGGTGGAGCAAGGCCGGGGAGGGGCTGGGGGTTGCAGAGGGAGCTTGTGGCGGTGGAGAGGCGCGTCGCGGGGGGTATTTGTAGGCCGGCGAGGGGCTGGAAGGAGGGAGGCGCGGTGGAGGCCGGTGGCGGCAGTAATGGAGGTGGGGCGGCGGTGGTACGGGGGAGCAAGGCCGGGGAGGGGCTGGTCGTCGCTGCGCAGGGCAGGGGTTGGCGCGTAGCGGGGAGGGACGGCCTGGGGGCGTGCGGCGCAGGAGCAGGCGGTCAGTGGCACGACGACGCGCGGCAGCCGGCTCTGCTCGGTGCCGTGGCCGGCAGGGGCAACACGAGCGCCAAGACGGCACGGCGGGGTACGGCGCGCGCAGAGGAGGGGCCTGGTTAGGCCGTCCCTGTGGCGTCGTCAAAGGGGAGAGGGCGGTGGTGGTGGTGGTGACCGGCGCCGAGCTCTGCTCGGTGCTGTGCTGCGTGTGCAGGAGAGCGAAGGAAGCAGGAAGCAGGAACAGAGAAAGGAGAAAAGAGAAAGGAAAAGGAAAAGGGGTAGGGGAAAAGAAAAGGAGGGAGGGGGGAGGTCCTGCGTCGGCGGGATTCGCGGCGAGGTCGCGCGCGTGCGACGCGACGCGTGAGGGGAAAGAGCCGTGTCGGCGGAATTCGCGGCGACGGTCGCGAATGCGGAGTTGAGCATGCGGCACGTCGCGGGGGTCGAGGAAAGAAAAAGGATGGTGGTCAATCAGGCGGCGAAAAGTCGGGAGATGTGTCGGGCGATTAGGGGTTCGGACGGTAAGGGTTTAGGATCGACCCGAGTTTGTCGAGAGAATATTTTCTAGCGAGCGATTCGTGCTGTAATTTAGATTAGGTAGAAACGCGGGCGTTACAATGATCTTCCGAATTTTTGGAATAAATCAGAATGTAATCAATGAAGACCACTATTAATTTGTCGAGTTCTTGCATGAAGACAGAGTTCATGAGATACATGAAGTATGCTAGTGCATTAGTAAGACCAAACGACATAACCAGATATTCATAGAGTCCATATTTGGTGGAAAAGGATGTTTTTGGAATGTCACTCGGCCTGATCTTAATTTGATGATATCCGGAGCGGAGGTCAATCTTAGAGAATACCCTAGCTCCAGCTAATTGATCAAATAGAATGTCAATGCGGGGCAGAGGATACTTATTTTTGATGGTTACCGCATTGAGAGGATGATAATCTACACATAACCTTAGGCTATTGTCCTTCTTTTTCATGAACAGGGCTGGAGAACCCCATGGTGAAGCACTCGGACGAATGTAACCCTTATCAAGGAGGTCCTAGAGTTGGATTTTTAGCTCTGCCAGCTCATTGGGTGGCATACGATAGGGCCTCTTAGAGATGGGGGCTGTACCGGGTTGTAGTTCTATGACAAATTCAATATCCCTGTCCGGGGGTATTCCAGGCAAATCATCTAGAAAAACATCTGGGTATTCGCAAACAATAGGGATGTCCTTTAACTTAATCCCTTCTATAGCATAGGCACAAGAGTTGTTACACTCCCGTTGTGGAAGACAGAGGATAGTAGTGTCATGTTCGGGTGAATCTATCTCCACAACTCGGGAAGAGATATCTAATGACACTCGATGCCTAGTCATCCAATCCATGCCTAGGAGGACATCCATTCCCTCTAGGTCCAATAACAGTAAATCCATTTTTATCAAATTGCTACCCAACTGAATTGGCACCTTTCTATAGATTTGATTTGATGAAATTTTACTGCCAGGAGTTGTTATCATATAGGCTCCATTAGTAGGATAGAAATCCAGGCCTACTTTTGTCCCACATTTTGAACTGATAAAACTATGGGTTGCATCGGAATCAAAAAGTATAATCACGGGTTGATGGTTTATAGAGAAAGTACCCGTCATTATTGGCGCACCCTCGGGGAGTTCGGAGAGAGTTGTGAAGTTCACCCTCCCCTAGCGGACTTGTACCATCTGCGGGTGGTGCCACGGAGTTGTTGAGCCGCGAACAGTGCCTTGTTCGCGTCTGAGCATGGTGCAGATAACAATGCGAACTTGGACTCTATAGTGCGAAGCCATGCATCAGCCTCGAGGGGTTCGTCTGTTTTATGGAACAACGGGGGCTGAGTACTGAGAAAGTCTTGGTAACCAGCCGAAGGATATTCATCACGGCGTTGGAAGGTGTGATGAGACTGGTTCATCTGGGCCTGTACTAGCTGGTTAAGGAGTTCTGTCTGTCATGCCATGACTTCTGCTAGATTTGGCCGTGCTGGTGGCGGTTGTTGGGAACCGCTAGCTTGGTCTGGCCGGAAACCTTCCGGGGTTCCACGTGTAGCTCCAACCATCTGAAACAAAGGAGTTGTCCATTATCAACAACATATTCTTACTCCTATTTTAAGAAGGTATACCACTGCTAAACAGATATGTAATTTACATATTCTGTTTAACCAACTCATTCAAGGTGCAAAGGTGTTGAAACCAGACAATGGAACACAAGGCTTAGATTATAGAGCAAACACTGGTTGTCCTTCATATATTACATCAGGATGGTTCGATTGCTACGGGTCAAGCCATACGTACACAGGCCATCTATGTTACAGCAAATGGCCCTGGGTCTAGGTAGACTACTCACTATTTATGTCACACATTCTACACTGGTTACATCTGAAGAATCGATGATTTAGATAGACTAAAAATCATCGAAGTCGCCTACGGAGGATTGGCTGCCGGAAGAGGAGTAATCTGGCTGAGGATTAGGCTCCGGGTTCCCGTGCTCGGAGTCGAGATTAGAAACTCCCTCAATTTCCTACGGGTCTTCTTCTTCGCCTTCAGGTGCTACAGGTACAGCAGGAGGTGCTGGCTGCTGCTGGAGTTCCTCAACGTGAGCGAGGGCGTCGTCAACCTCAAGGATAAGGTCGTGGACTTACTCCTGGAGGAACTCGATAATTGTGTCACGTTGAGTGATTATTGCATCACTCTCATTGATCTGATCCTCCCGGTGGATAATAGTCTCATTCCGCTCTGCGATAACTTACTCCTTTTCCGTGACCAATGCTTCAAGTGCTTCTATCTGAGTGACCTATCGATCAACATTTCTGTAGTGTCCTTGAGCTATACTGGTCACATGACTCATACCGTGGCGCAACACAATCTGATAGTGGTGCTGGGCATTCATAAACCTGATGGTGCCACGAAGCGTCTCTTCGGCTAAATATCCCAGCATGTGGCCATAATGAGCTATCCGGAAATTCCACTCGGGATCACTGGAATCTATTGCAGGAAAAAGGCCGATAGGATGCCCGGCAACTTCCATAGGATGCTGATTGCAGAAAGTGTGGATGGCCTCAAGAGCTGCTGTCTCAATGGTGTTGAGAAGACGATAGCCAACCACATCGACCTCGATGGGCTGCCAACGAGAACGAAAAGGATGCTGAGGAATGGTCATCTTAACTCGGCACCGAGGAACACCTTCTTCCCTATACTCCACTCCATCATACTGTGGGGGCTCGGTGTAGAAGAATAGCCTAAGTGACTCCCATAAGAGACGGGGAAAACCCTCCCAGTGCAAGGCATTAGTATGGAGATGCCCTGCATGATTCCAAAAGACATTTGAAGGAGCCGCCATCTGAAGCAAGAATTCAAATGGTGAGATTTTGAAGGATACCAAGACTTAACTAAGGCTACCACAAGAATCCTATTGAAACCACACTAGAGATAGACAACACTCTATACGTCCTTAAGGAACAACACATTTAATGCACTTATTTTGCTGAATGATGGATTATGCATGCACGTACTATTCGACCTCACAACCAAAACAATTGCCAAATATCTTCGGACTTACGTGATTAGCTTCGGTGGCATAATACATATCTCACTAATAACTAATCGATAAGTCCTATCCGTCTTAACCTCTTAATCGTGGTTAGTGTACCTGCAGAAGACTATAGGTATATAACTTGAACCTTTCATGGCAGCACGACATGAAAGTGTCCCCAAACAGTACTGTTCACTATAGAAACAGTATTCGTACAATTTCCGTCGTACGGACGATGTTAGCATACGTTACATCTGCAACATATTCACGGGGGGTACCGTTTAAAATGAGGGTATGAACAGTGATCACCATACCCTGTGCCGAACCATATACTCCCAAAATGATCAACTAATCATTGATATATTAGCAGCATCTCAAGTAAGCCACTGCTTGAGAAACAGCGTTCGGTTCGCATCACCGACGGGAAGGCCAATCTCCCTCAGTTGGCTGAGGATCCTTACCTTCTTACCTTCTTGTCTCAATATGGAGGAACAAAACAATACAACTAGATATCTAGGGTTGGTTGTGATTGAAAGTAAGTTTTAACAGAAAGTAGTGCTGCAGGTTAGAGCTGAACTATACACATATATATACTAGTAGCCACCTGATTATTCCCATATAAACCCTTAGGGCTTTACAATCTAAGTACCAAACTTAACAATTCCAACGTGATTTGTAGACTCTTTTGTTAAGCAAAATTTTATCCCGAAAACATTTTTAAGAGCTGTTGCAGTTTTAGTGTTGATTGTAAAAGTAAACCTACAGCTCTGATACCAGCTGTGGCAGAACCGCCTGAATTATTTCGGCTCAAGTGCGCTAGTCATTGCTACGCACTTTAAACGGAACAATCCATTGGTCTGTCGGGTCACCGCTTGATACAACCCCGGTTCAACAGGATCGAAGTAGGTTTACCTCGCACGAAGGCGAGTTTACAATCACACCACAGCTCGCCAAGTTTTAATTTACAGAGACAATAAATATTATTACAAACTATTTCAAGCTTAAAGTAAACTTATACAAACATTGTTTAACACAACAAGCTAAACAGCTTGCACAGAGTCACAGTGGAAAAGATTTATACGCCACTACTCACGTCGCGAAAGTTGACACCACGCTCAGCCCGAAACATGGCGTCATTCCGGAGGGTCATTGCCGGCCGGGGACGGATCCCACTCCACGGACCAGCCAAACGGAACAGAGAACGGCCACGCTAGACTATCTATTTGGTTTTCACCGGCCATACCTGAAAAGCAGACTAGCAAGACTGAGTATGCTAATACTCAGCAAGACTTACCCGTTTCATGGTATACTTTGCCATGTAACTAGACTTATGAAGGCTTGTAATGGTTCTGGGTTTAATTTCAGCTGAAAAGCAACAAAGAGTATGATCTAACTTTCATGTTTTAGCTTTCAGTTTCTAGTTGCATTAACCATTCTAGGTAAGCACCTATTCTAGACAAACAAGGTAGAGATTAACATCCATCAATATTATTCCAACAATAGTTATTGTTCTTACTCTATGTGGCAGAAGGAATAAGCAGTCTCAATCTCCGCGAGAAACGGACGATTCTGAATCGACTTTCATAACCTTCCAAGGGCAAACCTAACTCACACGCTTGGAACATCCAATGATCGTTCCGAAGCAACCGTTTGCCTTTCATTCCGACTCGTTGATCAGGGCCACCAGAAGCGACTGTAGGACCATACGCACATCCAATGTGCAGGGCGTACATCTGTAGCGTGACTACATGACCGTACTCCTGTCTGCTGTGCGGAACATATTTCTGCATGTCGGTGCGTGTGCGAAAAACCAAAATACGAGTGGTGGGAGGTATGTCCACTCCTCGGGCCGATCGGTTACTAGGCTTACCGCTTACCATATTTCGTGGTATGTGGCTAGTACTTTCAAACACTTAACCACAGCTACCACACACTGCGACCTTATCAACTTTTATCAACACAGACAGGGTAACCTCCAAGTTATGATACTACACATGACCCCGTCCATCATCCTTATTGTGACAGTTCATGTATTCGTAATGCTAGACATATATTTGTTAGTGTGAAGTATGTGTTTGTTTGTATAAAGCTCATGTGTGTTTATGTGAAGCTCTTGAAAATTTAAAGTGCAAGTAAAAAGGGTATTTTTGTAATTACAGAAAAACTTAGGGTTGTTTTTGTAAAATTTATTCGGAGAAGGATAATTTCGAAATAAGTGAAAGGTGGTTTTGTAAACATGTTTTTCTTATGTTATCCCTTGTAAAAATAAATATTTATTTGAAAGTTGTATTTGAAATGTGTGTGTTGAAGTGTGTAAAAATTTTGGGTAAAATGGTAAAAATAAGGGTATTTATATAATTTTATAAAAGTACAAGTCTTTTTATGCAAATGTTTGATTTACAAAAGTAACTTTCACATTTACTCAGGACTAAAGTGTAAAAGTGCAAGTCATCATGATATGTCTATCCAACCATTATGACGAGTCTATCCCGTCATCATGACATGTCATAAATGCTTGCATTTAGGTCCTGAATATTATAAAATTTTACTCTTTAGGACAAAAGTAATTCAAATTCGACTTTTGTTCAAAGATTCACGTGTAAAAATATAAGTTTTGAGTTTTTGAACTTGAGCCTAAAGCAATGTTGTAGAGTTTGAAAAACTCTCCAACTTTTGTTTTGGGCATTTCTTCATTGGGGTTTTAAATCAATGGGAAATTTTGCTTTACAAACAGGTCCCTATAGTTTTCTGAAATTGCGCATAAGTCCTTGGGGAAATTTGTTCATCCTTCTCCTCTGTTTCTTTTCTCCCAGGAGTCTCTATCCTTCTTTCCTTCCTTCACTGGCAGCAGCATCTCCTTTTCCCTGCCTCCTTTTCTCTTCTCCACGCGGCACTAAGTCAGGCGAGCAGCACAACACAAGGCTCGGGCGGATCCAGGCAGCAGCGGCCCCGAGCGGCACAGGCAGCAGCGGCCCGAGCAGCGGCCGGCGCTGGGGCAGCACGCGGGCAGGCGGCGGCTCGGCGCGCGAGCAAGCGGGCCCAGGCACGCGGATGGCAACGGCCCAACCGGAGGCACGCTGGGCAAGCGGCTGGAGCGGAGGCGAGCGCGGCCTAGGTGCGCGGAGCGGCGGGCGCCAGCGCAAGTGAGCCGGCGCGGTAGCTCGGGCGGAGCGCGGCTCACGCGCTGGGCGGCTCGGCTGGCGTGGGTGGCGCTGGTGCAGGCGCTCTGCAGGCGGGCCCGAGGCAGGTGGTGCGCAGGTGGGCCGAGCAGGCGTGCGCAGGCGGGCGGCAGTTGCTGGCTCGATGCAGCGACAGCTTGAGGCCGGAGCGCGTGGACCAGGCGCTGCGCAGGAGCAAGCTGGCGCAAGACGACTCAGGCGTCGCTAGAGCATGGACACGGGCGTGCGTGGGCGCGGCATTGGCAGCACCAGTGCAGGGCGCGTGGGAGGCGTGGAGCAGGCGTTGGCGTGTGGCTCGGCTTGGGCGCGACGCAGGTGCCGGCGGCGCGCAGCGCGGAGCGCAGAGGTGGAGCAGCAGCACTGGGCCAGTGCAGGCATGCGTTTGCGGCTCGGAGTGGGCGCGGCGCAAGCACGCGGTGCAGGAGAGCATGTGCGGGCAGTGCCAAGCGGGCGGCGTGAGCGAGCGCACAGGTGGAGCCTTAGCGCGGCAATTTGACGTGGGCTAGCATGAGAACAGCAAGGCCCCGCGCGTGGAGTACCTGGTGATGGTCTGGCACGGGCAATGCAATGCAGGCAGGACGCGATGCGGGCCAAGGACGCGTGCGGTTCGGGCGTGCGCGGATGAAGGTGAAGCGTGGCGGCTCGAGGCAGACCCACACCGAGGGCAATGAGGCCGCGCACGGCGGTAGCTTGGCGAGGATGGCCGCGGAGAGACCTGCGATGCGGCAAGATCGGAGCGAAGCGCGGGTCCAGCAACAAAGGAAGGAGGAGGAGCTATGCAGAGTGACGACGTGCAGGGCAGCGACGCCGCGACCGAATTGGTGTACAGGAAGGTCGCATGCGGTGCGGGAGGTGCTGCAGCGCGACGATTCGGGGCGGACCCGCCCAGGGGGCAGTAGAGTCGCGCGTAATTGTAACATCCTGAAAATTTTACCCAGAAATCACGCGCTAAGGTTTTCGTTTTCGAGAACCGTTCCACCGAAACCCTAAATTTCCCGGCACCCGAATCCAATCGCAGTCACGCCATCTTTTCCCCCCCCTCGTGCAGCGCGCGAACGCCGCGCGCGCGTAACCGACCAGCCGCGGTCACCGCCGTGAAATTCGCCGCGCGGTCGCCGCCGCGAATCCCGCCGGCGCGCGTCACTTCTCCCCTTTTTCCATTATTTCTTTTCCGTTTTTCCTTTTCTCTCTTTTCCCTTTTTCCTTTTTCCCATTTTCCTTTTCCCTTTTCTTCCCTCCCTTTCTCCTTTCTCCTTCCTGTTTCTTCCTCCCTGCTCCTCTGCTCCCGAGCGCCACCCCCGCACACCGCTCCGGCCTCTGGCGCCCCTGCCCTTGCGCGCACGCCACCCCGCCATCGCGCGCACGCCGCCGTACGCGCGCGCCGCCGACCCTCGCGCGCACGCGCTTCACGCGCAAACGCACGGCCGAGCCGCGACGCGCTCGCGCACGCGCCGCCCGCACGGCCGCCGCGCCGCCCGCCGCTGCCGCGTCCCGCCTCGCCGCCCGCGCCCTTCCTGTGCCGCACAGCCCGCCGCGCCGTCCCTTTGCCCCGGACTCGCTGCCCGCGCACCGCACGACGACAAGGCCGAGCGCCATTAATGGCGCTCCGCGCCGCTCGCCAGCCCCCACCTACCCCGGCCTCCCCACCGCGGCACCCCGCCTATAAATAGGCCCCCACCCCGCCTCTCTCTCCCCCACGGCCTCCACCGCCACTGCCGCCGCCTCCCCACGCTCCCAGCGCCGCCGCCGCCCGCCGCCCGCCGTGGGCACGCCCCCTCGCGCCACCCCGGCCCAAGGTGAGGGCGGGGATCGAATCCCCCCCTCCTCCTCTCCCTTTTTCCCCAAACCCTAGCCGCAATCGAGCCCCGGGCCGCCGGATTGGGCCGGCGCCGAGCTCCTCTCCCCCTCCCCTGTTTCCCACGGCTAGAGGAAGAAGAAAGGGCTATTTTGCCCTTAGCCCCCTCCCTTCTTCCCTAACTGTTAAATAGCCCCCCACTCTATTGGCCTTTTTGCAAGAAAGCCCCTGTTTACTATTTTCTTTCAAACTAAGCCCCCCCACAATGCAAACTTATTTCCAAATAGGCCCCCACACTTTCTACTACACCCTAGCACTTCTGTAATTTACAAATAAGCCCTTCTCTTTTTAGAGAAACTTGCAAATAAGCCCTGGATTCCCTATTTGACCCCTAGATCTCCCTTTACCTCGTCATTTTATGTGCGAAACGACCTTCGATCGACCTGAAATTTTACCACGCCCTTTCTAGCATAGTTCTAAGCACGCTATACAGAAACCACCCGAAAATATTAACCCTACCTCCGTAACTAAATTATTTCCGATTCGAGCTCAACGATAAAAGCTTTCAGTTCTTGTGCTTGATTGTGTGTCTATTTGTTTGCGTCGTAGGACACGGAGTGAACGAGGAAGGCCTCGACTGTGATCAAGCGAACGAGAACCAGTTCCGCGACTCCGAGCCCGTGGGACAGTGCTACGATCAGGACCTCCCGCAAGAGTTTGACGATGGCAAGTTCAATTCCGCCCTTTGATGCATGTTTTTGTCCTAGTTTTTATAAACACAACCCGATGGCCTGTTTTATAAAATTGCATGGTTTTGCATGCCGTAACCATGGTAGGATAGCCACCCTTGTTTGAAATAACCATACTTTGACCGCCTGATTTATAAAGAAAATGCGTGTGTGTGGGAAGGGATAAAAATGTGGTTTCGAAAGATGAGTCAGACGGGGTGGATGGCATTTCTGGGTGAAATGCTGTTGGTGTGCTCGTACCTGTGTGGTAGGGCAAGGAAGGGAGATATCCATCCTGTCACCCCTAAGGACCGAGTTGATGTGACATCTCACCTAGCTTCTTGTCGTGCGAACCACTTGACCGTTGTATGGGCAACGGCTTAGCATAAATCCCACTAGTTAGCCTGATAGTCATCAGGAGAGCTGAGAGCAACGGGTGATCAAGGAGAAGGGATAAGCTCTGGGTGACTTATGCCCTGGTTAAACCTTGGAGATAGGACGAATGACCCCTTGATGGATCCCGGGATGGCTAGTCAGGTCTAGCTAAGGTGGGTAATGGCTTTGATGGGATCTGCACCGGCACTAAGGTGATCGTGCTGTGGTACTCCACCTGTGGGTAAAGTTGCACACCTCTGCAGAGTTGAGAATCTATTCGAATAGCCGTGCCCACGGTATTGGGCAAGTTACGGTGTGGTCACATAACTAGTGTTTCCCTCTGGGAATGGTTGAGCTGGTGTGAGTGGTTTGGAAAGTGTCCGGCAGTTGTGCCGTGTGCTACGGCGGACGGGGAGTCCGGTAGCAGTTTAAAAATTGGATCCTGCGTGGATCAACCTTGTATGTTCTTTGGTACTTGAAAGCTTGCTTTGAAAATGTTTTAAACGAACCATTGCATGCAACCGAGATTTCCGCAAACAAACCCTAACCGTACCCTTGGATTACCCCTTTGCATTAATTTCTGTTATACCCCCCTCCGTGGGTGTGATTGGACTTGCTGAGTACGTTTGTACTCACCCCTTCTTACTTTTACAGTGGAAGACCCAGACTACGTCCCCGAAGACAACGAGTAGGGTTTCGTCCTGCACCCAGTCTTGCCTGTGGTTGAGGCCACCGTTGGATTCCGCATGGCGCAAGACTCTGATGATTCTCTTTTCGTAGCTAGTGTAGTAGTGTGGGTTCTGGTTGTAATCCTCGCGATAGTGGCGCTTCACTACCTATTACCGCGTAGAGTTGTACGGTGATGTACCATCTGATGTAATAAAAGTGTTATCAGCCTCCTGGGACTGATAAATCAACACTTTCAAGTCTTCCCTGATGGGGGGACGCTTCAGGTGGTATCAGAGCCGTAGGCTGGCCGTAGGACGCGACCCTAGGAACGAGACCCCTTTTTCAGACCTTAGAACTTGTCCCGGTTTAGAAACTTTCTGCACAAACACTCACCACTGGTCTTTGCCTTGTTCCAGATGGCTGGCAATGGATGGGTTAGCGGAATCTGCCACGCAGAGCCCGGCCTCCCCAAGCTACTATTGCTCAGCCTGGAACGCGCTGGGATTATGGAACCACCGGAGTATGCCTACCGTGAGTACATCGCCGGAGGCACCCTTCGGTGCGACATAATGGTTTTTGTGGAGAAAAGCACCCGCTACCCTGATGTGGACCCTTGGTTCATCTCCACCACTGGTTTCCGCTTCCCCGACACCTATCGAAAGGCCGCTCGTAAAGCCTTGCGACGACTGCGTGTGCTCTACAGGCACCACCTTCAGCGGACCCCTATCGGATTTTTCCCACCCGCTGAGGGAAGAGGGCGCACTTGGATTGCCCGAATGAGGGGACTTGGACGAGAAGAAGAAGACCTGGAAGACACGGTCTCCCACCTGTCCATCTACCTCACTGGCTTGGATGCACTCTACCGCGAGCAGGCGGCACAACTGAAGCAGCTAATCCATGGGATTGAAAAGTTAACCCAGGAGCTGGAGGAACAATGGACAAGAGCCGCAAGCGCCGAGTATTCCTTAGCCGCCCTCCAAGCCCAGATGCAAGAATATGAGAACCGCAACGGGATAGGTGGATGGATCGAGGAAGAAGAAGAAGAACCCATGGAAACCCATTGGGACAAGGGTACTCAGACCGAAAACGAGATGGATCGGTTCCTTCCAATAAAGAAGCGCTCTATCAGGACCGAGGAAGAATCCCCATGATAGGATTAGCACCCCTAGCAAAAACCCTACCCTAATGACCACGTAACCATGAAAACTGTACCACCCTTGTTGTAATAGTAAATATCATCTACTCCCGTTTGCACCTGTACCAGGTTGTTTACCCTGTTTCCGTTTCAGATGGCTGAGGAAGGATGGACCCAGGGCGATTGCCAAGCTGCACCTGGATTCCTGTGATGCCCTAAAAATTTACCAAAATCAAATCACGCGTTAGAACGGTTCGATTAAAGATCACTCGTCGCCAGACCATAGCCCTAACCCCTGACCGCATCGCCATCCCATCCCGCGCCGCTCGGAAGCCTGCCGTCCGCGCGCGGTCATCGCCGCGAATAGCGCCGGCGCAAGACATTTCTCGCGCAGCGCGCGAATTCCGCGCACGCGTGGCCGATCGGCCGCGGCTGCGGCCGCGATTGGCGCCGACGCGATTTCTTTTCCCTCGCCGTTCCCCTCGCGCCGCGCGCTTCCCCGCGTGGCCGACCGGCCGCGGTCACCGCCGCGACCGGCGCCGGCCCTTTTCCCCCTCTCTTTTTCTTTCCCTTTATTTCTTTTTCCCTTTTCTTTTTTTTTCTTCTCTCCTTTTTCCTTTCTTTTCTCCCTCCCCTCCCTTTCTTCCTCCTCCCTTCCTCCCTGTTTTCCTCCTGCTCCTGAACACCGCCGGCCTGGGCTGCTCGCAGCACCAGCCACGCCAGCCCCTTTCCCCCCCTGCGCGCGTGCCCGTGCGCCAGCCCCGCCCTCGCCCTGGCCGCGCCGTACCGCGCCGCTCGCGCACGCGCGTGCCCGCCCCCGGAACGCCGCCGCGCCGCCCGTCGTCAAGCCGTGCCGCCCGCCGCTGCTCTCCACCGCGCCCCGCGCGCACGAGCACGCCCTGTTCCTCCGCGTGCCGCGCCGCCCGCTGCTGCCGCACACCGCCGCCGTCCTGGACACGCACTGCACACCGCGTCGCGACACGGACGAACGGACAAGCCGCCATTAATGGCGCCCGCGGGGCCGCCGG
The DNA here is from genome assembly GCF_002211085.1 of Panicum hallii. Classification (NCBI taxonomy): domain Eukaryota; kingdom Viridiplantae; phylum Streptophyta; class Magnoliopsida; order Poales; family Poaceae; genus Panicum; species Panicum hallii. The sequence goes on from NW_020356367.1 coordinate 24,806, forward strand.
CCGAGACCCCCTCCACCGCCCTTCCCCCGGCCTATAAATAGCCTTCCCCGCACCTCGGCACCCCCACCATCGCGCCATCACCACCAGCTCCCTTCCCCAAGCTTCCACCGCCGCCCCCGCCGAGCCGCACGGCCGCCGCCGCCTGCCCCACGCCGGCCCGCCGCCTCGCGCAGCCCCCGCCCGAGGTGAACCCCAAAAAGGGACCCCCTCTTCCTCCTCCCCCTTTTCCCCCACACGCCCGAGCCGATTAGGCCCTAGGGCCGCCGGATTTGGGGCCGGCCGAGCCCCCCCATCCCTCCTCTGTTTCACGTGGTGAGGGGAGGAAGAAGAAGGGCAGTTTTGCCCAAAACCCCCCCCCTTCTCCTCTATTTAGTTAGAAGCCCCTCCACCCTTTGACACCTTTGCGAAAAGAACCTATTCCTTTTGCTATTTCCAAAACTAGACCCCCCCCATGATATAAATTTAATTTCAAGTAGATCCCTCGCACTTTTTGTTATGCCTTTTATATTTCCAAGATTTACGAAAAGGCCCTTCTGTTTCTAGAAAGTTTACGAGCAAGCCCCCTGACCCCCGTTTAAGCCCTGAAACCACCTTCAGCGCGTCATTTTATGTGCGAAACGACCTCCGATTGACCCGAAACTTTACCACTCCGCTTCTAGTATAGTTTTAGCTATGCCATTAAGAAACCACCCAGAGATATTGCCCCTAACTCCGTAACCAAATTAATTCCGATTCAAGCCTATCGGTAAAAGCTTTTAGTTCTTCGGTTGATTGTGTGTCTGTTTGTTTGCGTCGTAGGACACGGAGTGAACGACGAGGTTCCCGACCGCGACCAAGCAACTGAGGACCAGTACTGCGACCCCGAACCCGAAGGACAGTGCTTCGATCAGGACTTCCCGCAAGGGTTTGACGATGGCAAGTTCAATTCCGCCCTTTGATGCATGTTTCTGTCCTAGTTTTTATAAACACAACCCAGTGGCCTGTTTTATAAAATTGCATGGTTTTGCGTGCTGAAAACATGGTAGGATAGCCACCCTTGTTTGAGATAACCCTACCTTGACCACCTGATTTTATAAAGAAAATGTGTGTGTGTGGGAAGGGATACAATGTGGTTTTGAAAGACGAGTTAGACGGGATGGATGGCATTTCTGTGTGAATTGCCGTTGGTGTGCTCGTACCTGTGTGGTTGAGCGAGGAAGGGAGATATCCATCCTGTCACCCCTAAGGACCGAGTTGATGTGACATCTCACCTAGCTTCTTGTAGTGCGAACCACTTGACCGTTGTATGGGCAACGGCTTAGCATAAATCCCACTAGTTAGCCTGATAGCCATCAGGAGAGCTGAGAGCAACGGGTGATCAAGGAGACGGGATAAGCTCTGTGTGACTTATGCCCCGGTTAAACCTCGGAGATAGGCCGAATGACCCCTTGATGGATCCCGTGATGGCTAGTCAGGTCTAGCTAAGGTGGGTAATGGCTTTGATGGGATCTGCACCGGCACTAAGGTGTTCGTGCTGTGGTACCCCACCTGTGGGTAAAGTTGCACACCTCTGCAGAGTTAAAATCTATTCGAATAGCCGTGCCCACGGTATTGGGCAGGTTACGGTGTGGTCACATAACTAGTGTTTATCTCTGGGAATGGATGGGCTGGCGTGAGTTGTTTGGAAAGTGTCCGGCAGCTGTGCCGTGTGCTACGGCAGACGGGGAGTCCGGTAGCAGTTTAAAACTTGGATCCTGTATGGATCAAAATCGTGTGCTCCTTGGTATTAGAAAACTCGTTTTGGAAATCGTTTTTTTTAAACGGACCTTTGCATACAGTTGAGTTTTTCACAAATGAACCATAACCTATCCTTGGATTATCCTGTGCATATGATTACTGTTATACCCCCTCCGTGGGTGTGATTGGACTTGCTGAGTACGTTTGTACTCACCCCTCTCTTACTTTTACAGTGGAAGACCCAGACTACATCCCCGAAGACAACGAGTAGGGTTTCATCCTGCACCCAGTCTTGCCTGTGGTTGAGGCCACCGTTGGATTCCGCATGGCGTAAGACTCTGATGACCCTTTGTTCGTAGCTAGTGTAGTTGTGTGGGTTCTGGTTGTAATCCTCGCGATAGTGGCGCTTCACTGCCCATTACCGCGTAGAGTTGTACGGTGATGTACCATCTGATGTAATAAAAGTGTTATCAGCCTCCTGGGACTGATAAATCAACACTTTTAAGTCTTCCCTGATGGGGGGACGCTTCAATTCCCCAGCCTCTTGATCAACACCCTGGAGGACCTTGGCGTTACGGAGCGCCCAAGGTACTACAGCCGAGAGTACGAGCACCATGGTACCCTCCGCTGCAGGGTGATCCTGGTCATCGCCAGGAGCAACCGCTACCCCGACATCCAGCCCTGGCGGGCGACCGCCATAGGGTTTAGGCACCAAGACACCTACCCCTTGGCCATCAGGAAAGCACTCCGTTACTTGTGCCGGATTTTTGAAGAACACCTCGCCCCTACACCAGCGAAGTTCTTTCCGCCGGCCATCAGAACCCCAGTCTGGGAAGCGCGCATGAGAAACCTAGAGTGACGTCGCCACGAAGAAGGCCCCCTGTACCAAGTGGCTACTTACCTAGCCGCCCTGGACCAACTCTTTGACGAGCAAGCCAACCTCCTAAGGGAGCAGACCCATCGAGCCGAGCAAGCAGAGCTCGCGGTGAGGATACAGCAGATCCGAGCTGCCCATGCCGAGGCGAGAGCCGCAGCCGCGGTCAGTAGCGAAGCAGTTGCCCAAGAAAGCCTCAGGCAGGCCCGAGACCGGCGTATGCAAGATTGGACCCAAAGTGGGACGCCAGTCCCGGCGATAGGGGAAGATCACGTTTTACTCGGGACACCCGTCATAGGGTGGGGATCACTCTTTGGGAGCACACGAGCCCCACCCGAGAATCCTGAAAGTTCTGCTGCCGCCGACGAAGGGGATGCTGCAATGCAGCCCCTGACCGATGGGAACCCAGAAGACGGCGAGCGAGAACCTCTCACCCTGTCCGCCCCGGAAGAAGACACACCACGCAAGTAGAGTGACCGACGCCATCCCAGTGATGCCCCTTCCCAGCCTTTCTGTTTACGCCGTACCCTTAAGACAAGACCCTGGCCGAGTAGCACGAGACCTAGTCGTACCCCCAAGTTGTACCCCCCTTGCTGTAATAAAAGGGTTTGTGCTTGCTGTTTGTGATGATTGTGTGCTGGTTTGTTGTGTGCTACTTGTTTATATGGGTACCGGCAGAAGGTAGATTCTGCCTTATATATACGAATTAAACAACTTAAATATCATAAAATCGTAACTCCGATTTACCCAATCAACAGGTGACCCCCCGGAACGTCGCGAGGGCCTCCCGTGGCCGGAACCCCGTAGCCGCTAGTGTCGGAGCACAGCCCGTTGAGCAAGATTTTCCCCAAGGAGAACAAGAAGTAAGCCAGAACCGAGGGGGAAGTCAAGAAGGAGAACAACTACCACCACCCCCACCCCTCGGAGACCTGGCGCAGATCATCCATAACCAGACCCTCATACTGGAGACTCTGGCGAATGCCCTCATTAACCGGCAGCCACGAGGGCAGAATATGAACGACAAGCTGACGGCCTTTCTAAGGACTAAGCCACCTACCTTCGCCGGATCCTGCAACCCGTTGGATGCTGACGACTGGTTGCGAGTAATTCAGAGGAAGCTCGAACCATTCGAATGCCAGGACCGGGATAAAGTCCTTCTGGCAGCCCACCAGCTCACCGGAACAGCATTATCTTGGTGGGAAAACTATTGTGCCGCAGCCGAAGATGCCTCTACCATCACCTGGGGAGAATTCGTAAGAGAGTTCCGCCGCTATCACATTCCTTCTGCCACCATGAAGCGCAAGGCGGATGAATTCCGCGCACTACAACAAGGAAGCATGTCGGTGGAAGAATACACCCACCGGTTCATAGAGTTGGCCCGATATGCACCGGAGGAAGTGAACGATGATGACAAGAAACAGGATATGTTCAAGAAGGGGCTAAGCCCAGAACTCCGGACCTTGCTTACCCCTCAGATTTACCCTGATTTCAACACCCTGATGAACAAGGCTATCCTTACGGAAAGGGCCAAAACGGAAGAGAAGAAGGAGAACAAACGCAAATTCCTGGAGAGTAAGGCCCGCCAACAGGACCGCTACCAAAAGCCGAGGAACTCCAGCTACACTGCACCAAGATCCCAGGCCCCGATGCAGTATAGAACTCAGTCTCAAGTGACAGGATCACAGGCCCCGCCCAGGAGCCAGAATACCACGAGGGCCCTGCAGAGCAATGCAAGCCAGGTCGCCCCCGACAACAACAATGTTAGGGCCTGTTTCAACTGCCGTGAAATAGGGCATTACATTGCCAATTGCCCTTATGCCAAGAATAAGCCGGCCACATCAGCCTTCTCCAACACAGTGAATGGACCCAGACCAGCCCTGACTGGTGCCAACCGAGTGCCTATTCGCAATAACGACAACAGCCAGCAGACGAAGCCGCCTCAGCAATCATTTGGACGAGCCCGCGTCAATCACATCGACGCGCAGGAGGCCCAAGAAGCTCAGGGCGTAGTGCTCGGTGAGTACCTAGTCAACTCAGCCCTGGCAACAGTACTATTTGATTCTGGAGCATCGCACTTGTTCATATCCTCAAGCTTGGTGGAGAAACACAAAATACCTACAGTACTACTAAAAACACCCCTATTAACCCGGACGCCTGGAGGCGACATCAATTGTCAATTAGGCTGTCTACGGGTAAGGATCAATTTAAGTGGGGTAGAATTCCTAGCGGATTTGGTAGTACTTAAGTCCGGGGGAATAGACGTAATCCTTGGGATGGACTGGTTAAGCCGACACAATGGTCTCATAGGCTGTACTGACAAGGTGGTACACCTAACAAACCCTGAAGGAGTTCAAGTGATTTGCCATACCCGGGATAGTAAGTTTAACCCAATGGCGTTTAGCATGGAAGCCAAGCCCTTAGAAGGAGTCCCGGTAGTAAATGAATACCCAGATGCCTTCCCCGAAGAACTTCCCGGTATGCCACCGGATAGGGATATAGAGTTCGTCATTGACCTTATCCCTGGAACCTCCCCTATAGCCAAAAGACCCTATAGGATGGCGGCATCCGAGTTGACAGAATTAAAGAAACAACTAGAAGAGCTGCAACGAATTGGTTTCATCAGACCAAGCTCGTCACCATGGGGAGCCCCAGTCCTATTTGTCAAGAAGAAAGATGGGAGTATGAGATTGTGTGTAGATTACCGGGCACTGAACGAGGTTACCATTAAGAACAAGTACCCCCTCCCCAGGATTGATGACCTTTTCGATCAGCTAAAAGGAGCCAAGTACTTTTCTAAGATCGATCTAAGGTCAGGATATTTTCAACTCAAGATTAGGGAAAGTGACATCCCTAAGACAGCTTTTGTCACCCGCTACGGGCAATTTGAGTTCACCGTAATGTCCTTCGGACTAACCAATGCCCCTGCCTATTTTATGAACCTCATGAACAAGGTATTTATGGACGAGCTGGATAAGTTTGTCGTAGTCTTTATCGACGACATACTTATCTACTCCAAGAGTATTCAGGAACATGAGCAACATCTGCGGGTAGTATTGGAAAAGCTGAGGACACATAGGCTCTATGCTAAGTTTAGCAAGTGCGAATTCTGGCTGGAAAGAGTAGCTTTCCTTGGTCACATCCTGACCGCGGAAGGCATAGCTGTGGACCCAGAGAAGGTCGAAGCAGTCTCCAACTGGCAGCGACCAACTAACGTCAGTGAAATCAGGAGCTTTCTTGGGTTAGCCGGGTACTATCGGAGATTTATCGAGGGATTCTCTAAGATAGCCCGACCCATGATGGAACTTCTTAAGAAGGAGAAGAAGTTCGCCTGGACGGAATATTGTGAAAGAAGTTTTCAAGAATTGAAGCAAAGGCTGACAACCGCCCCAGTGCTGACCCTACCGGACATTCATCGGGACTTTGTCATTTATTGTGACGCATCCCGACAAGGATTAGGGAGTGTACTGATGCAAGACGGGAAAGTCGTTGCATATGCTTCCCGTCAACTCAGGACTCATGAGCAGAATTATCCGACCCATGATTTGGAATTAGCAGCCGTAGTGCATGCCCTTAAGATTTGGAGACATTACCTGATTGGAAATAAGTGTGAGGTTTACACCGACCACAAGAGTCTGAAGTATATCTTTACCCAGCCGGATTTAAACTTAAGGCAAAGAAGATGGTTGGAGTTGGTCAAGGACTATGACTTGGAAATTCATTATCACCCCGGGAAAGCAAACGTAGTAGCCGATGCCTTAAGTCGGAAAAGCTATGGACCCGAGGATGACCATCTACGCGAGGAAATGGCACGATTAAACGTGCACATTGTTCCTCGAGGTTCCAGCCAAGTGCTAAACATTCAATCGACACTAGAGGATAGGATTAGAGAAGCCCAAAGCTCGGATCAGGAGTTAATGAAGATCCGCAAGCAAACTGCAGAAAACAAAGCGCCAGGTTTTAGAGTGGACGATAAGGGAACGTTGTGGTACGAGGATAGAATTTGTGTACCCCAGGATGGAGATTTCCGGAAATTAATCATGGACGAAGCCCATAACTCGGCTTACTCCATCCACCCAGAATCCACCAAAATGTATATGGACATAAGGCAAAAATACTGGTGGAATGGAATGAAAGCGGATATTGCACGATTTGTGGCGCATTGTGATATCTGCCAAAGGATCAAGGCCGAACATCAAAAGCCGGCAGGATTATTGCAACCCTTGCCTATCCCGGTCTGGAAATGGGATGAAATAGGAATGGACTTCGTAGTAGGCCTACCCAGAACACAGAAGGGACACGATTCCATATGGGTAATAGTGGATCGACTCACTAAGTCGGCTCACTTTATACCCGTACGAACCACTTATGGTGGAGAAAAGCTGGCAAAGCTTTATGTGGAGAACATAGTAAAGTTACATGGAGTGCCTAGCAGAATTGTTTCGGATAGAGGAACCCAATTTACATCTAGGTTTTGGAAAAGCCTGCATAAAGCCATGGGCACTAAGTTAGATTTTAGCTCCGCATACCACCCACAGACGGATGGTCAAACCGAGAGGGTGAATCAGATCATGGAAGATATGCTGAGAGCATGTGTCCTGACCTATGGAAATGATTGGGAACAGAGTCTGCCCTATGCAGAATTCTCGTACAACAATAGTTACCAAGCCAGCCTGGGCATGTCGCCATTCGAAGCTCTCTATGGAAGGAAGTGCAAAACTCCCCTAATGTGGTCGGAAGTGGGAGAACGTGCCCTAGTGGGACCCGCACTTATAAAAGAGGCAGAAGAAAAGGTAGCGGAGATCCGCGAGAAATTGAAAGTAGCTCAGTCCCGACAGAAGAGCTACGCGGACAAGAAAAGGCGAGAAATAAGTTTCGATCCAGGGGATTTCGCCTATCTCAAAGTCTCACCCATTCGAGGAACGCGAAGGTTTCAAGTACAAGGAAAACTGGCCCCTCGATACATTGGACCGTATCGAGTCTTGAAGAGAGTCGGAGCCGTGGCATACCGACTAGAGTTACCAGAAGAAATGTCAGATATACACCCAGTGTTCCATGTTTCGCAATTGAGAAGGTGTTTAAGAGTACCCGAGGGAGAATATGTGCCAGTGGAAACAATAGACCTACAGCCGGATTTACGATACCAGGAAGTGCCGGTCAGGATTCTAGACACTGTCACCAGAAGGACAAGGAACTCCGAAGTGCGGATTTGCAGGGTTCAGTGGAGCAGGCATGGAGTGGAGGAAGCGACATGGGAACGCGAAGATGCTCTGAAGAAGGAGTTTCCCCATTTGTTTAGGAGCTAGCCGAATCTCGGGGACGAGATTCATTTTAAGTGGGGTAGGTTTGTAACATCCTGAAAATTTTACCCAGAAATCACGCGCTAAGGTTTTCGTTTTCGAGAACCGTTCCACCGAAACCCTAAATTTCCCGGCACCCGAATCCAATCGCAGTCACGCCATCTTTCCCCCCCCCTCGTGCAGCGCGCGAACGCCGCGCGCGCGTAACCGACCAGCCGCGGTCACCGCCGTGAAATTCGCCGCGCGGTCGCCGCCGAGAATCCCGCCGGCGCGCGTCACTTCTCCCCTTTTTCCATTATTTCTTTTCCCTTTTTCCTTTTCTCTCTTTTCCCTTTTTCCTTTTTCCCATTTTCCTTTTCCCTTTTCTTCCCTCCCTTTCTCCTTTCTCCTTCCTGTTTCTTCCTCCCTGCTCCTCTGCTCCCGAGCGCCACCCCCGCACACCGCTCCGGCCTCTGGCGCCCCTGCCCTTGCGCGCACGCCACCCCGCCATCGCGCGCACGCCGCCGTACGCGCGCGCCGCCGACCCTCGCGCGCACGCGCTTCACGCGCAAGCGCACGGCCGAGCCGCGACGCGCTCGCGCACGCGCCGCCCGCACGGCCGCCGCGCCGCCCGCCGCTGCCGCGTCCCGCCTCGCCGCCCGCGCCCTTCCTGTGCCGCACAGCCCGCCGCGCCGTCCCTTCGCCCCGGACTCGCTGCCCGCGCACCGCACGACGACAAGGCCGAGCGCCATTAATGGCGCTCCGCGCCGCTCGCCGGCCCCCACCTACCCCGGCCTCCCCACCGCGGCACCCCGCCTATAAATAGGCCCCCACCCCGCCTCTCTCTCCCCCACGGCCTCCACCGCCACTGCCGCCGCCTCCCCATGCTCCCAGCGCCTCCGCCGCCCGCCGCCCGCCGTGGGCACGCCCCCTCGCGCCACCCCGGCCCAAGGTGAGGGCGGGGATCGAATCCCCCCCTCCTCCTCTCCCTTTTTCCCCAAACCCTAGCCGCAATCGAGCCCCGGGCCGCCGGATTGGGCCGGCGCCGAGCTCCTCTCCCCCTCCCCTGTTTCCCACGGCTAGAGGAAGAAGAAAGGGCTATTTTGCCCTTAGCCCCCTCCCTTCTTCCCTAACTGTTAAATAGCCCCCCACTCTATTGGCCTTTTTGCAAGAATGCCCCTGTTTACTATTTTCTTTCAAACTAAGCCCCCCCCACAATGCAAACTTATTTCCAAATAGGCCCCCACACTTTCTACTACACCCTAGCACTTCTGTAATTTACAAATAAGCCCTTCTCTTTTTAGAGAAACTTGCAAATAAGCCCTGGATTCCCTGTTTGACCCCTAGATCTCCCTTTACCTCGTCATTTTATGTGCGAAACGACCTTCGATCGACCTGAAATTTTACCACGCCCTTTCTAGCATAGTTCTAAGCACGCTATACAGAAACCACCCGAAAATATTAACCCTACCTCCGTAACTAAATTATTTCCGATTCGAGCTCAATGATAAAAGCTTTCAGTTCTTGTGCTTGATTGTGTGTCTGTTTGTTTGCGTCGTAGGACACGGAGTGAACGAGGAAGGCCTCGACTGTGATCAAGCGAATGAGAACCAGTTCCGCGACTCCGAGCCCGTGGGACAGTGCTACGATCAGGACCTCCCGCAAGAGTTTGACGATGGCAAGTTCAATTCCGCCCTTTGATGCATGTTTTTGTCCTAGTTTTTATAAACACAACCCGATGGCCTGTTTTATAAAATTGCATGGTTTTGCGTGCCGTAACCATGGTAGGATAGCCACCCTTGTTTGAAATAACCATACTTTGACCGCCTGATTTATAAAGAAAATGCGTGTGTGTGGGAAGGGATAAAAATGTGGTTTCGAAAGATGAGTCAGACGGGGTGGATGGCATTTCTGGGTGAAATGCTGTTGGTGTGCTCGTACCTGTGTGGTAGGGCAAGGAAGGGAGATATCCATCCTGTCACCCCTAAGGACCGAGTTGATGTGACATCTCACCTAGCTTCTTGTCGTGCGAACCACTTGACCGTTGTATGGGCAACGGCTTAGCATAAATCCCACTAGTTAGCCTGATAGTCATCAGGAGAGCTGAGAGCAACGGGTGATCAAGGAGAAGGGATAAGCTCTGGGTGACTTATGCCCTGGTTAAACCTTGGAGATAGGACGAATGACCCCTTGATGGATCCTGGGATGGCTAGTCAGGTCTAGCTAAGGTGGGTAATGGCTTTGATGGGATCTGCACTGGCACTAAAGTGATCGTGCTGTGGTACTCCACCTGTGGGTAAAGTTGCACACCTCTGCAGAGTTGAGAATCTATTCGAATAGCCGTGCCCACGGTATTGGGCAAGTTACGGTGTGGTCACATAACTAGTGTTTCCCTCTGGGAATGGTTGAGCTGGTGTGAGTGGTTTGGAAAGTGTCCGGCAGTTGTGCCGTGTGCTACGGCGGACGGGGAGTCCGGTAGCAGTTTAAAAATTGGATCCTGCGTGGATCAACCTTGTATGCTCTTTGGTACTTGAAAGCTTGCTTTGAAAATGTTTTAAACGAACCATTGCATGCAACCGAGATTTCCGCAAACAAACCCTAACCGTACCCTTGGATTACCCCTTTGCATTAATTTCTGTTATACCCCCCTCCGTGGGTGTGATTGGACTTGCTGAGTACGTTTGTACTCACCCCTTCTTACTTTTACAGTGGAAGACCCAGACTACGTCCCCGAAGACAACGAGTAGGGTTTCGTCCTGCACCCAGTCTTGCCTGTGGTTGAGGCCACCGTTGGATTCCGCATGGCGCAAGACTCTGATGATTCTCTTTTCGTAGCTAGTGTAGTAGTGTGGGTTCTGGTTGTAATCCTCGCGATAGTGGCGCTTCACTGCCCATTACCGCGTAGAGTTGTACGGTGATGTACCATCTGATGTAATAAAAGTGTTATCAGCCTCCTGGGACTGATAAATCAACACTTTCAAGTCTTCCCTGATGGGGGGACGCTTCAGTAATGGACATTGGAGGCCGTCGAGGAAAGGGCAGCGGAAGGCACGGCCCTAATACAGGCAGACCACGGTCCTCGCGAAGGCGGAGGTGTGAGCGTGGCGTGGCAAATCGGAAGGAGAAGCTGCGGAGTGAAGGCGACGGCTGGGCATGATGAGCTCGGAGGAGCCACGGAGCAGCCAGACACGACGAGCTCCCTCCACCCATGCAGGGATCAAAACAAGAGCAGCGCGCAGGGGTTGCGACCAAACGCAGCGGTCCTGCAGGAAGCTACGCGGGTGTGCCGGCCATGCTTCAGCGGCACACGTGCGTGAGCAAAGAAAGCTTAGCTCGTGAGCAGGTGGACCCTGGAGGTTCGCGGAGGAGTTGGCCTAGCGAACCAATCCGGCTCTATCGTCTCGTTCCAAAGGTCCACGATGTCCAACAGTTCCTACTCTCGTCGATCGCTCAACGAACTGCCATCACCACAAATCACCGCGGGGATTACCTCTTCGGCTATTCTCTACCCACTACAATCCCCGGCAAGCTTCTTCGTCACCCACGGAATCTCGTCATCGTCGAGCTCATTCTGTTCATTGCGGAAAATTCACTTTCCGCCCATTCTCCTTCACAACCAAGGCTACCCCAAGGTTTGCACTGATTCACTAAATCTTCCTAATGCCGGCGACTCCTTTGCCGGAATATCATCGTTATCTTCCTGTTCTTGTTTTCCCCGACCAGGGACTTAATTACTTTGATTTAGAAAGTTCTATGGTGTTTTCTGTAAGATTTCCAGAACTTTCTTTATTTCAAATCAATGAACTTCTACATTTTATAGATTTTTGTAAGAAGTTCATAAAAGTACAAAATCAGCTTTGTTTGAAACCCTAAGTCAAAATCTACAAATTTTATGTTGTAATCTTGAGCTGAAGGTCTTTGAAGTGTGGCCTATGTTAAATATTAGGAAATGTGTGCTTTATTTGTATCCTATGTGATATGCATGTGCTGTAGCTGAAAAGTAACCATAGGACATATATCTCAAGTGGAGATATGTGATATCTAGTCAATCCTTTCACACAAGTACTCATATCCCTGCTATCAAGACATTGTTCTCGTCTTGATTGCAATCTCCTTAAGGCCCTTTTCGTATAAGGATCCCTGTTAGTTCATGTGTATCTGCTGCTTAGCTTATACATCTTTGCGGCTATACTTCAGTATCGGCTGTCAGCTCAGCCGCTAAGCATCAGTTTTCTTTGAATCTATGATATTTCTGTGTAACAGCTGTCAGCCGATGTGTTTCTTTGATATGTTTCTACCATCGGCTGGTTAGCTGATACGGTTGTTATCTTTCTGATATCGGCTACTGCCGATACAATTCATTTGTTCTGCCCTACATCGGCTGCACATAGTCGATGTATCAGAGATGCACACACGATCTTAAGGTTTCTTGTTATCGGCCGATCCAAGCCGATTCTAGTTGTTTTCCATATCGGTTATGGCCGATCAATTCTTAGTTTTTCCATCTTCATCCACACACTTCTATCAGCCGATTTATCGGCTGAGAGATCGGCTATATATTTATTGGTCCTCAACCACATTCTAATCGGCTGTATGTCACTCAATTGTTGTGCTGACGTAATCGAGCCGATGCAACCACACCTAGTTACCTAGGATAACACTTAAGCACATCTCAGTCAAGACACAACTGTTTTAGGAATCATCCCTCTGCTAAAGTGATCGATGTTTTCATCGATCAATCAGGAAACCGGTGCACCTATCAATCGGCTACCCAGACCAAAGTACACAACTCTAGATCAGTAAGATAGCACAATAGACACGCCTCTGTTAGGCACGACCTAAGCTCATCAATCAGCTAAACCCCGTTGTTTCCAATCGGCTCTGTTGTAACCCTCAACAAGTAGCCGATTCTAATTAGTTGTCCCCCCTAAAGCTCTGTCTAAGTTTAGCTCAGATCTTTTTGAGTGTTATATGAGTAATATGTTACATGAGTGTTGGATTGCAACTTTGTCGTGAAGTAAGATAGTTTCATATGCACACTTTGAGTGTAATGCTGCATTGCATGTAGATACGACTACTTCTGCGACGGTACCTACAAGTTTTCCCAGGAGTTTACGAAGGATATATCTGAAGACCAAGTGAACGTCACCAAGGGATATCGCAAGCCCCGAACCAAAGTTCGGAAGATATTGACATTCCTAACTTAAGCCCCACCAGTAAAGGCAAGCCCCGGACATAACCCACTATTTTATTTACACCGCAATCTATATCTATTTACGTATTCTATGCATGAAGTTCTTAGGAATTGCTTGAAACCCTAGTTGCATTTTCCTAGGAATCAATGTATTGAATAGTAACACTTGAGTCCGGCTAGCTGCTATGCTAATAGGACCGGTAGAACTCGAGTGATTTCCTGTCACTCACGCGATATAGGAGTTGTAATGTTTACATTCCTGTTATCACTATAAGGATGACGGACGGGAGTTTTGTGAGGTATCATGGTTGAGGTGATACCCCGTCTGTGTTGTTGAAATTGATAAGGTCGCGGTGTGTGCCGATCGGGGTTAAGCGTTTGAAAGTACTAACCACATGCCGTGAGTTTTGGATAAGCGGTAAGCCTAGTAGCCAATCGGCCCGAGGAGTGGACATACCTCCCACCACTTGTCTTGCTTCTTCTGGTTACTTATGTTCGACGTGTGGGAATACGTGTTGCAAGGGCAACCAGGAGTACGGGTTTTGTAGTCGTGCTACAGACGTACGTCCAGCACTTTGGAAGTGCGTATGGTCCTGCAGTCACTTGTGGTGGACCTGTCCACGAGTCGGAATGAAAGGCAAATGGTTGCTTCGGAACTATCGTTGGATGTTCCAAGCGTGTGTGTTAGGTTTACCTTGCAAGGTTAAATTCGATTCAGAATCGTCCGCTTCTCACGATGATTGAGACTGCTTGATCCCTTTATCACACAGAGTAACAAGAGCAACTATATGTTGAGTAATACTGATGGTTGATATAAAGAGCTCTACCTTGGTTGCTTAGTTATAAGTGCTTATCTAGAATGGATAATCACATAGAACTTGAAAGCTAAAAGTTGAAAATAAGGATCTACTTTTAGTTGCTTTTCAGCTGAAACTAAACCCAGAACTATTATAAGCCTTCATAAGTCTAGTTATGAGCTAAAGTATACCCAATCCCGGGTAAGCCTTGCTCAGTATTAGTATACTCAGCCTTGCTAGCTATATGTTTTGCAGGTAATGTCTGGAAAACCCTACTCTTCCCTTGTCTTGGCCCTGTGCTCTTTCAGAAGGTTGGTCCGTGGAATGGGGTCCGTCCCCAACAAACATTAGTGATACCGAGTGATGTCGTGCCCGGGCTTAGCATGACATCCATCTTGACGACGTGCTGTAAATCATCGCGTATGTTTTTCCGCTGCTAAAAACCATAACTCTAATAGTTTGTAATATTTTCTCTAAATTTGAAATTTCATACTGCTTTTGGAAACTTTTGTAATATAATTCCCTGTGATGTAAGATATGATGGTAACTGTATCTCTGGACTCACCTTCGTGTGAGGTAACCTTATTTGATCCTGTGTGTCGGTGGTTTATCGTGACGTTACCCGACAGGCCAAGGGATTATACCGTTTGAAGCACGTTGGAGCCCTCGGAAGTGGACACTGCGACATTATCAACTTTTATCAACACAGACAGGGTAACCTTCCAAGTCATGATGTTGCACATGACCCCGTCCATCATCCTTATAGTGATTGCAGAGTAGTAAACATTCAATTCCTATATCGCGCGAGTGACAGGAAATCACTCGACTTCTGCCGGTCCTATTAGCAGAGCATCTATTCGATATGGACTCAGGCTCCATACATAGGTTACTAGGATTCATGCATCTAGGGTTCCATTTCAACTCCTAGACGTAATGCATAATATAGATACATAAGTAATAAACTGTATAAGCGTAATAATTTGAAATAATGGGTTATGCATCGGGGCTTGCCTTCTTGAGCGGGGCTAGGGTCAGGGATGTCAAAGACTTCCGAACTTTGGTCCGGGGCTTTAGTTCAATTCTCGACGACGTTCACCGGGTCTTCACAAAACCCTTGCTCGGGCTCTGGAACTAGTTCGTAGTCTCCGTCGTCGAGTGTCGTTGACTCTACATGATATGCAATGATTTGAATTAGGTGGTTCTTGAGTTAAGAATTTTACTTCATGACAAAGTTGCAATCCAACAATTGATAAACAATAACTTCATAGCACAAGCAATTTGAATTTAACCCTAGTATGGGCATCTCAATTCAATTATTAGTTGAATTAATTGAATTAGGTTAGCAAGTTTGATTTTTATTTTGAAATCCACAAAGGCTATGGCTTTGAATTTTTGTGGGTAAGCTTAATTCTAGTGGATGAGCTTACTATGAATTTTTCATAATTTTCTGAAAACAGAAACTAAAGTATTTGATTTAAGTTCAAATTTCAAATTGAAATTCAAACCTTAGGCAAAATAGTGACCTAAATTCCTGAACAATTTACTATGAACTACTTATTTATAGTATATCATATGGTAAAAAGATCTAAGCATGAATACCTTAGTAACATACTTGAATAAATTTTAACCAATTTAAGTTTGATTTGTATATGTTTAATTTATTTCAAGTTAGGGTTCAGTACTATAATTGAAATTTTCACACAAGCTTACTCATAACATAACCAGGCTACATACCAAAAATCGCTGGTAATAGAGCTAGCATGCAAAAGTTATACTCAAGATACCCTTTTGCTAAACTTTAAAATAACTCAAAAAGTATTTGGTTTCAGACCAAACTCTAGTAACAAAAGTGGTCGAGCTAAACTCCTAGAGTACAACAAAACTAGTTTGACAATTTTTGGATTTTTCTATGAATTCCTATGAATTTCAAAGTTGGCTGATTTGAGATGGGGGGTTCTGATTTTCCACAGTAAGGCCCCTGGAAAGTTTTAAATCCTTGCAATTAAGTCCTTGGCCGGGCTACACAGAGAACCCGATCGATGGTGACCGAATTCTGGCAAGGGGGCTCACCAGCGGCGAGGGGCAAGTGGGGGAAAGGTTCAGGAGCTCACGACGGTCACGGGGGTGGCCCGTGTTGGGGAAGAGAGGGGCTGGGGTGGCGTATCGACGGCGAACAGGGGCGGGCGGCGGAGCTCCGAGGGACGACGACAGCGTTCCGGTGGCCGAAGGGCAGGAGAGCAGCGGGGAAGTAGACAGGAAGCTTCCTCGGGGTCATGCGGTGCTGGTGGTGTGCTTGGCCGGGGCTAAGAGGCAGTGGATCGTCGGGACTACAGTGAGACCGAGCGGCGGTGGAAGCTCGAGCTCATCGGCGCGGTGGCCGGTCGATCTAGTGCGGGAGAGCGAAATTGGGCAGGCCTGTGAGCATCAGCAGATGGCGGGGGTGCTGCTGGAGCACTGGATCGAGGGTGGGAGGCGGCGGAGGCGGCTGTCGACGGCAAGCTGGAGCTACGGCGCAGCTCCGGCGTGGTGTGGAGCTCGGGAGAGAGGAAGGCAGTGGAAATGCAAGTGCGTGAAGACAAGAGTGAGTTCGTGGGGAGCTCCGAGACATGTTTCAAGTCGAGAAAGAGACACCACGGGTGAGAGCAGGTGCTGGCAAGCTCGGCGGCGCGCGTGGCGGCTTGGGCGACGGTGGTGCGACGTGGAAGAGCGAGGAGGGAGCCAGCAGAGGCCGAGAAGCGGCGGGCAGGGTGCAAGAGAGGATTTGAAGTGTAGAGCTCAGCAAGATCTTGAACTTTGCTTTAAGGTTTAGTATCAAAAGAGATAAGGATTTGAAACTAATTTAAAACTTGGCAAAGCTTTAAACTTCAAAGAAATCCTATTTAAAATCTACAATCCACTTGAATCCTTAGGGTAGTTTCACCTCTATTTGTGGTTTAAAAGTAAATTCTTGCCTTTTGCAAAACAACCTTCACATGTTTTGATTTTACCTCCCATTCTCACCCATTTTACACCAAAGGACCTAAATTTTCCAAAATTACACAAATACCCTTTTCCCTTTGCATTAAAGTTTTAGCACACATACACAAGATCAAACATACACACTTTATACTAGAATCTAGTGTGTGTTAATCCTAAATACCTGAATGTCACAACAGGAGCCGATAGCATATGTTTTATGACATCCGATTTGCAGATGACAATTGTCTCGGCTGATAGCAGGATATGATGAAGCTTTGTGCATGTAAAGAACAAGCAAAGATATAATGTTTCAATATCAGGATACCTTGTCTCCGCATCTAGCATTCTTCTGCTGAGGTAGAACACAACCCTTTCTTTGTTGTCATGCACTTGTATTACTACTGAAGCGATGGAGGTGTCACCTACTGATAGGTACACGTAGAATGGTCTATCTTGTTGGGGTGGAACAAGCACAGGTGGTTTTGACAGATACTCCTTGATCTCTTCAAATGTCCGTTGCTGCTCTGCCCCCCAGCGAAACTCTTCATTGGTTTTAATTTTCACCAACTCCATAAAAGGCTCAATCCGCCCGGAGAGATTGGAAATAAACCTTCTGACAAAGTGATCTTACCAATGAGCTGCTGGAGCTCCCTCTTTGTAGTAGGTGGCACCATTATTCGCACAGCTTCTTGACTTTTTAGGCCGATCTCGATTCCTCTTTCATGAACCAAGAAACCCAGAAATTGACCGGCCGATACACCGAAAGCGCATTTCTTTAGATTCATCCTAAGCCCGAACCTTCTGGTTCGTTCCAAAACTTGCCGTAAGTCCCCCAAGTACCCTTCAACCGACGCAGAATTCACCACGACGTCGTCAATATAAATTTCCACCAGCTTGCCAATCAAATCATGGAAAATGTAGTTCATGGCACGCTGATACGTAGCGCCAGCATTCTTCAACCCGAAAGTCATAACCACATATTCGAACAGTCCTACTGCCCAGGCACTCTGAATGTGGTCTTGTTTACATCCTCCGGAGCCATGAAGATCCGGTTATAACCGGCGTTGCCATCCATGAAACTCAAGATCTTACGACCATCAGCCGCGTTAATCAATGTTCCCGTGATAGGCATCGAGTATTCATCCTTTGGAGTAGCCTTGTTGAGGTCTCTGAAGTCCACACAGACTCGCCATCAGCCATCTTTCTTTTGCATAGGTACGACACTTGAAATCCACTCGGCATACCTGCAAGGCCTGATGAATCCTGCCTCTAGCATTTTTTCCACTTCCTTCTTGACCTCCACCAGGACTTCAGCCTTCATTTGTCGTGCTCGCTGCTGAAATGGCCGAAATCCATTCTTGAGACGGAGCCGATGCTCGACTATACTTCTGTCCAACCCAAGCATTTTTGTATAATCCCAGGCGAAGCAATATGCGTATTCCTTTAGCAAAGCTATCATCGGCTCTCATAAACATGGGCGTAACTTTTTGCTGATGTAAACCCGTATCCTAATTTCCCATCATCCGTTAAGTCAACGCTGCAGATGGACAAAGAAGATAATAAAAAGCCGATCTTTATATCCTTCATTGATCTTTCAAATTTTACAATAAAAGTATGGCCGGCTGCTAGAGCAGGCCTCCCTGTAACTGCTATGATCATGTAAGACATTTGTCATCAAAGGTTTACCTTTTATTTTTTGGGGCCGATCGCGGGAATCAGCCTTGCGGAGTGCATCAGAGCAGCTCATTTTTTGTGCTTTATCTACTCTGTAAGGCCAGTGGATAAGACTAGCTTCACCTCATTTTTTGTAGCTTCAATGCGGTCGCAGCCTTCCAAACTGATCCTTGAGATCGGCTCTTGGTCTTCCTCGTCCCAGATGCTCATGGCAGCATGCGAGATCTTGATCGAGTCATCTGCATGAACCACCTCTACCTCATCTCCATCCCACTGAATTAAACATTGATGCATTGTGGAAGGGTTACAGCAGTTGGCATGGATCCAATCCCTGCCAAGTAGGACATTGTATGTGCTCTTGCTGTTGACGATGAAGAAAGAGGTCAGGACAGTCTTGTTTTTGACGGTCAAATCCACACTAAGGACGCCTTGTGCTTCTGATGTTTGTCCGTTGAAGTAGCTTAGCATGATGTTGGTCTTGATCAGATCTCCAGTGCACCGCCCCAACCGGCGCAGCACTGAGTACGGCATTATGTTAACTGCCGCTCCTGTGTTGACCAACATCTTGTTGACAAGCTGGCCATTTATGTAACCCTTGAGATATGAAGCCTTCAAATGCTTGTAGTTCTTTGCTTGTGGCTTCTCAAATATTACTGGCCGCGGCCCCAAGTCAAGCTGGGCCACTGATAACTCTTCACGGCCTCGAGAGTGAAACATCACAGGGAGTACAAACACCATATGCGCATCAGCCGATGTCTTCGCATCGGCTCTTGTTGATTTTGGCCGCCACTCCTTCCTGGGAGGACGCAACTCCCTTTTCTGCGTGCAGTGCACTTTGTCCGCCAAATCCAGGTGCGCTTTCCTCAGTGTCTCAAGATATCTAGCCTCAGCTTCCTCCAGGCTGTGCAACCGCTGAACCCTGCGTTTCTGGGAACGGTTAAGTCCATCAGGGCACCAGCACGGACGGTGATACTTATCCTCTTCTTCTTCGAAGTCCACCCTTCTTCGTGGTGGTTGAATCTGTTCTTGTTGGGATGGAACAGGTCCTAAACATCGGAAAACCGAGACCCCCTCTGCATCTCGCTTCTGGGATTCGCACTCCGGGCAATCCTTGGTAGTAGGCAATCGGCTCATGCGAGAATCCCAACAATACTTGAAGAACGGGCAATGCCAATGATCACGCGTGTCTTCCCGCTTCTTCAAACTTTTTCCAGTACGGCGTTCATACTCTTCCTCCTCTGACTCACGCTGGAGACGCTGCTGGTACTGGTATTCATACTTCTTGAGGAGATCGAAAGAAGCTGGCCGCTAATTCCTGACATGCCTCATTTGTTCTTCCGTGATATATCCCTTTTCTCCTTTTTGGGTCGCAAGAATCGGCCTCTTCATTCTTGGTTCGGCGGCATGGTGCAAGCCCTGCCATGTTAATGCCGAGTGCGAAATCTAATTGCCACCTCACAGACCAGTCATAACCTTCCACCATATTCACACTCGGGAAGGGCTGGGTGTCGACCTTCATGGCAGTTTGGCCCAAGATCAATCGGCCTTGCTCAATAGCCGATTGGATCTGCCGATGGAGTTCCTTGCAGTCGCACGTGTTGTGAATGAAAGAGTGATGCCACTTGCAGTATGATCTCCCCTGCACCTCCTGTGCTGTAGGATGCTTGCAGCCTTCAGGTAACTTCAACTGCTTCTCCTTCAGTAATAGATCAAATATCTATTCAACCTTGCTCACGTCGAAGTCAAAACCTTTCACAGGCCCTTACTGTTTCACCCACTTACAGTACACGGGATTTGCCCCCCGAGTCCATTCTGCAACTGCTACCTCCTGATCGTCCCCAGAATTTTCAGCGTCGTTTGTGTCGATCAATGTCACTTGACGCTTAAACCTATCCTGGTATAGTTCTGGGTGGCGCTGCTCATATGTCATTAACTTTTGCACCAGGTGCGCCAAGGAGTTGAACTCCAATTGGAAAGCCAGATCCCTGATTGGCTTTAGTAATCCCAAAGATGCCAACTCGACCGCCTCCTTCTTTGAAATAAGGGTCGAGTAGCATCAGTTCTTCACTTCTCTGAAGCGCTGGATGTACTCTGCCACGGTTTCCCCACGCTTCTGCTGTACTTGTGCTAAGTCGGCAATTCCTGCCTCTGCAGCTTCTGAGTGATATTGAATATGAAATTGCTCCTCTAGCTGCTTCTAGGTGTGGATCGAATCAGGACCTAATGACATGTACCATCCAAAGGCTGGCCCTGTGAGAGACTATGAGAAAAACCTCACTCACAAGGAATCCGACACCGAGATCATCCCTAGTTGCGCTAAGTATCGGCTCACATGCTCGATGGAGCTAGATCCTTCTGCTCCACTGAACTTGATGAACTCAGGAAGCCGATACTTGGGTGGTAGGGGAATTAAATGATAGTCACTAGGATACGGCATAGTATAGCCGATCGCCCTCCTCTTGAGTAGAATGCCAAATTGATCTCTTAGGATGGCACTGATCTGATCTACCGTCTGCGCTCCTAGGGCCGAGTGCGCACTGTCATGACTCGGCCCGATGGCATAAGTAGCTAGCCACGCTTGTTTGTCAGCATCTGCCCCAGAAACTCCTCCAGCCGCCCTCTGCACCGAGTGTACCGGATTATTACTATCCAGCATATAAGCACACATATACCCATGTGGGATCTACTTGGGCGGCTCGCTGAAGAATTGGTGATCCATAGGATCACCTCCCACCTTGTAGACAACATAGGCCAGGGAGCCGTTGTAACACCCTAATGTAAAATTTTGAGATTTATATGAATTTAATTTGGCTCCAGTAATTTTCTAAGGATTTATTTTGCCTAGCTCGCATTTAATTTAATTAAATTACACAAGTAATTAAAATTTATTTTTAGGTTCAACATATTTGTGCATTCATGCTGGTGCATGAGTTTTATTTGAGTGAGTGCATAGGAGTTTGAATTCAAATTTGATTTGAATTCAAATAGATTTGAGTTTCAAAAGGGCTAGAAAAAGAAAGGGAAGGAAAGAGGAAATCCAACTTAACTTCTAGCCCAGCCCGGCCTGCTTTCCCTCTCTTCCCCACAGCCCGGCCTCCTTCCCCGTGGCCCACCTTTCCTCCCTCGCGCCGGCCCACTCAGCTCCCACTCGGTCCTCTTTCTCCTCCTCCCCGCGCGCAGCCCAACTCGGCCCAGCTTGCACGGCCGCCTCCACCATGCTCTCTCTCTCTCTGACCACTTAGCCCCGCTCGGCAGCGCCCTCTTCTCCTTTCCTTTCTTCCTCCCCGCTCCACCGGTCGCGCAACGCCCTCCGTGATCCTTGCCGGCCTTCCCCGAGGACGCCCCCCCCCCCCCCGAGATCCTTGGCCTTCCTCTTTAAACGCATTCGCAAACCTCCTGCGCTCTTATCCCCTACCCGTGGCCACCGCCCCTAAACCCTAAGCCTCTGCCCGCTCGCTCCGCCGTGCAGAGCTCCCTATCTCGCCGTGGATCGGCCGCCCCGCTGCACCCCAGCCCCGGCCAAGGCCCGCATCAGCTTCGCCTCACCGCTAGGAAGCTCCCCAAGCTCGCCACTCACGACCCCGACCCGTGTAGCGCCAGAATTTCACCCGAGTACCGCCACCGGTGAGTTGCTCCGCACCCTCGATTCCATGCCGCCGGTAGCTCTCCGACCTTCATAACTCCCGTGGCATCCCCACAGGAACACCACGAGTAGACCCGTGGTGATTAGAAGCCAGAGACACCCTGCATCGGACCCCTTCGTGAGCTCCACGCCGACCTGCCGCTCGGACCTCGCCGTCGGCAACCCGGCGCTGCTTCCCCGGCCAGTTCGAGCCCTCGGTGAGCACCACGGCACTCTCCCCGTCCTGTTGCGCTAGGTTCGGTAGGCCGTAGCCCACCCTTGCAGCCAGACCACACACGCCGGCACTCCGCCGCCACCGCTCCATCGGGGCGGGCCCTCTGCAGCTGTGCACCACCGCCACATCGCCCTGTTTTGGCCTGCCTTTGCACCGTGCACGCGCTCGGCCCCGTTTGCGCCCTTTCCTATGCCCAGAATAGCACGCACGCGCGCACGCCGGCGAGCTCCGTCATGCAGACCCGCCTCCGCCGTTGCAACCGTGTCCCCGAGCCTCGCCGAGCCCCGCCAAGGCCCTAGGTGGGTTACGCATGTCGCGTAGCTTGTCCCAGACCCAAGCCCCGCTCGATTTGGCCACCGGAGCGCCGGAATTGGCGAAGTCCAGCGAGCCCGAGCTGCGCGCCGCCGCGGGAACTCATCTCCGATGACCAGCGCCGCCACCCCGCGTGCCCAAACCCTGTGAGCTGTCTGATCCCGAGCCAACGCCCACGATTAGATCGCAGTTCGTTTAGATATGAGCCGCGGGATCATGATCCAACGGATCAGATCCACGCGTACCGGTTCGCCCTCGTTTTTAATTTAAGCCGTAGATCCAGATCCGATGGCCCAGATTAGAAGATACCCCTTCGGCCTGGCTGTTTTGCTAAAGAGACCATGAGTTTCTTTGGAATCAACCCGCAGTCCACCCCCGTTCAAAAGTAATTCCAGTTGAGCCCTTGTTTTTGCACCGAAGCCCCTGAGCTTTCTAGATTTTGGGTCCGCCATCCAGCCCAGTAGTTTTTGCATGTTAGACCCTGCGTCTATAGTTTAATTTCATTTAAGTCCCTAGTTTTCGCGCAGAACCCCTTGGAAACTTCAGTTTTCTCGCAGTTAAGCCCCTAGACTCTGTTTTAGTCCTAGTTTTCGCGTCTTAGCTACATTTTAAGTGGTTTTCGCGCTCACGCGATCGTTGTAATGCGTAGAATAGCTTTAGCTCAGTTTTGTGTGCTATTTTATTGTATTGTTGTATTATTTCTTATCTTTTGCCATTGTTTGCATGTATGTGCATGTGTGGACCATGTTTTGGCATTGCGATCGTGAGTAGACGTTGAGCCACCGGAGGAGTACCAGGAGCCACCTTCTTCAGAGCCCTTTGAGCAGCAGCAGGAGAACTTTGAGGAAGGCAAGAATAACATGAACTTCCTATCACTTTTAAATACAATTTCACACTGCATTTTAATACTGTGTGCCTATAAGGATTTCCTAGCCACTTTTATCCTTTATATAAATACCTTGGGTTGCATTTTGGTTAGTTGTGCTAGGTGCTGCACTCTCATACACTTGGTCCTTTTTAATTAATTTGATTAATGGTATATGCAACTTGATCCTGAGAGTGGCCCTCTGTGCTATGTGCTTGAGCAGCTCACGTCTAGTTAAAATATGTTTTTATAGAAACCTGGTTTAGGGGGCCAGCACGGTGCTTAGTGCTTGGTTGGCCACTCTCCCTAAGGACCGGTTCATAGAGCGACAACCTGGGACAACCGCGCAACCACAAGACTGGAATGGGACGGTCTTGACTTACTAATTAGGTTATTTTGGTTTAGGAGTAACTTACCTACGGGGCAAGAGGGGTGGTAAGCTTCAATGGTCCCTGCTCCTCCGGCTTGGTCTGTGCTGTGTGCTTGTACCCCCGTGAGGTGGGCCCCATCGTCGCTGATCCAGAAACCTTAGCGGTTACACCTTACTAACATGATCCTTTGTAAAGGTCTCATAGTGTGCTTGCTGGTCATCTCACCTAAGGAAGTGTGATGAACAACTAGCGTAGCTCACGACTTGTGGGTAAAGTTGTGCAACCTCTCGAGAGTGTAAAACTGGTATACTAGCCGTGCTCACGGTCATGAGCGGCCTAGATCCTCCGTCTGATTAGTGGGGTTTATCTTTGGTGGTTTGGCTTGGATTTTAGTAGACTCTTGATTTATTTTAATTAATTATTTCTGTAACTTGGGTTATGGTAATTCATCCACTTGTACAAAATAGCTTTAATAAAATTTGCCAAGATTAAAAGCTAATGCATTTGAGTCAGCTAACCGTAGAGCCTCATCATTCGTGTTATACTTGTTGAGTACAAGTTGTGTACTCACCCTCGCTTTCTCCACTCTTCTGTTCTCTTTGGGGTATCTTCGACTGCTGCTCAATACCAGGCGACGTGGAGGACTACATCAGCAGACTCGATGATTTCTAGGCGTTTGTCTCCCAGCCGACGTCCCTGTGGTGCCCTGTTCTTCATGTATTCATTTTACACTTCCGCACTCTTTGAACCGATTCTTGATTCAGTTGTAATAAAGAATTCATTTACAATTTATACGCTTTTATTTCGTGATATGTGTTGTGATATCTTGATAATTCTATTGTATATATGCGTGACTTGATCCTAGCACATATATGATTGCTCGGTTTATGTCTTTATAAATCGGGTGTGACATAATTGGTATCAGAGCCATGTCGACTGTAGGATGAAGTCTAGATAGAAATGGTCGAGTCTAAGGATTTCTTTCTCTTGCCTTGCTTTCGCAAAACTCAAAAAAATTCATTTCTGCTTCTATTCCTTGAGTCCTAAGCTTCAATTTGCTAGCTCTCTCTGTCCTTTCCGAGAATTAGATTGATCTCTTCCATAGACGTTGGCTGCAATTTTCTGTCTGTCCTCATAAGCCTAGGATGCCTTTGCAAAAATACGCTAGAGCGCCTGTTTGTTTTAGTCGAGTGGTGTGATAAACTCGGCTAAGGTGTGGATATTGAGTGTTTGTAATTGTGCAAAATGTTTGATTTGGATTTTTGGTTGATTGCATAGTTTAGAAGTAAAACTTGCTCATGCAAATCGACCTTTATGCAAACTTGGATTAAGTAATAAAACTTAGATAGACTGTTGGGGGTAAAACCGTACACTCTTTACTCTCTACTTTATCCTGTCAGAGTTTTCTTTCAGGAATTGTACAATATCGATCTCTTATAAACTTCGTTCTGCTGCAAACCGATGGTGAACACCAGGAGCACCGGCACCGGTTCTAGCCAGCAGGGGCAGAACAACCAGAGTACCGGCCAGACGATGCCGATGCCTCCACCTCTGACTCCGGAGCAGTTCTTCCAGCTCCAGATGCAGATGATGGCCACTCTGAACAACACTGTTCAGACTCTGCAGCAGATCCACACTCAGCCGCCACCTCCTCCACCGCAGCAGCCCCGCGATAGGCGTGCGGACTTTCTGAGGGGTCACCCGCCGATGTTCTCCCATGTGGCTGATCCACTCCAGGCAGA
>NW_020356368.1:0-50131 GCF_002211085.1 Panicum hallii
GCTGAACATAAGCAGAAGTATGATGAAATCAAGACTCAGTTTGAAGCCGATCTCATCGGCTCTTCGAAAGGACTCGCAGCCATGGTGTCAGGTGGAAGGGATTTCACCGAAGGTGCTCTTGATGGGTGGATTTATCTACTCCGTCTGAAGATCGTACTAGAGCGCTGCGACAGGAAGTGAATTATGCGGTGGCTCATTCATTGCACCGACACTCGGAAAGTTTGGTTAATGCTTTTGAGCGTGTGGCTCTGCGTGTGGTCCAGGAGATTATGAAGCATCAACATTCCCCAACTGGACCTGCTTGGAAGTCATAGAGGAGAACTGCCGTTCCAAAAACCACCACTACCGTATACACTTGCAGCTGCAGAATCACATGGTGCTCCAGCTTATGTAGTTTATAAAGAGGGTGGTGACCCACGGATCACCAGTTTTCAGCGAGCCGCCTAAGGAGATCCCACATGGTTATGTGTGTATGTATACCGGACAGTAATAATCCGGTACATCCTGAACAGAGGATAGTTGGAGGGGTTTCTGGAGCCGACGCGGAAAAACAAGCGTGGCTAGCAACTTACGCTACCGGGCCGAGTCATGACAGTACGCACTCGGCCCCTGGTTACAGACAGCGGAGCAAATCAGCAATATTCTAAGGGATCAGTTCGGCATATTACAAAAAGGAGAGCGATCGGCTACACTAAGCCGTATCCAGGAAACTATGACTTAATCCCATTACCACCCAAGTATCGGCTCCCCGAGTTCACTAAATTCAGTGGGGCAGAAGGATCTAGCTCTATCGAGCATGTGAGCCGATACTTAGCACAATTGGGCATGATTTCTGTATCAGATCCGCTGCGAGTAAGGTTCTTCTCGCAATCGCTTACGGGACCGGCTTTTTTGGATGGTATACCTCGTTGGGTCCCGACTCCCATCCGTACCTGGAAGCAGCTGGAAGAACAATTTCATATTCAGTATCACACAGAAGCCGCGGAGGCAGGAATTGCCGATCTGGCACAACTTCGGCAGAAGCGTGGGGAAACCGTGGCAGAATTCATCCGACGCTTCAGGGAGATGAAGAATAGGTGTTATTCGACAAGGATCTCAGAAAAAGAAGCTATCGAACTAGCATCAGTGGGATTGTTAAAGCCGATCAGGGATCTGGCTTTTCAACTGGAATTCACCTCTTTGGCACATCTGGTCCAGAAACTATCGACTTATGAGCAGCGTCATCCTGAGTTATACCAAGACAGGTTTAAACGTCAGGTGGCGGCAGCTGACACGGAAGAAGCCGATGACTCCGAGGAGGAACTAGAGGTATCGGTTGCTGAGTGGGCTCGTGGTGCAAATCCCGTCCCTTGTAAGTGGCTGAAACAAACTGGTCCGGCAAAAGGGTTTGACTTTGATGTGAGTAAGGTCGAACAAATTTTCGACTTGTTACTGAAAGAAAAACAGTTGAAGTTTCCGGAAGGGCATAAGCTTCCCACGGCACAGGAGCTAAAAGGAAGAACATATTGTAAATGGCATGATTCCTTTACCCACGGCACGAACGACTGCAAGGAACTCCGTCGGCAAATACAATCGGCTATTGAACAGGGCCGATTGGTCTTGGGGAAGACCGCCATGACACTCAGCCTTTTCCTGGTGTAAATATGGTAGAACAAAATGACCGGTCTGCAAGGCGGCAGTTGGACTTCGCGCTCGGCATCAACATGGCAGGGATAGCATCGCGACATCAAGCCAAAAATATGAAGGCTGGTTCTAGCAATCGGCCCCAAAAAGAGAAAAAGGAATATGTCTCAGAAGAGCGGGTAAGGTACGTAAGGAATCAACGTCCAACTTCTTCTGATCTTCTCAGGAAATACGAGTATCAGTACCAGCAGCGCCTCCGGCGGGAATCTGAAGACGAAGAATATGAGCATCGCACCGGGAAGCGTTTGAAGAAGCACGAGGATGCTCGTGATCATTGGTACTGCCCATTCTTCAGGTATTGTTGGGATTCCGGTATGAGCCGATTGCCTACTGTTAGGACTGCCCAGAGTGTGCACATATGAAGACAGAGGCAAGGGAATCGGTTTTCGGGCGATTAGGACCTGCGCCAACTCAACAGGAGCGGGTTCGGTCACCACGAAGAGAAGATGGGAGGAGGAGGATAGGTATCATCGCCCACGCTGGTGCCCGGATGGGCTAAATCGTTCACAAAAGCGTCGGGTTCAGAGGCTACGGAGCTTGGGAAAAGCCGAGGCCAAGTACATCGAGACGTTGAGAAAAGCGCGACCGGATCTGGCAGAACAAGTTCATCATGAACAGGAAAAGAAGCCGCACGTGTCGAGGAAAGAATGGCGTCCCAAGCCGATGAAAGCCGATACAAAGTATCGGCTGATACACACATGGTTTTTGTACTTCCTGCAGAATTCCATGCTCAGGCCTACGAGGAGCCATCCGTAGCCCAGCTTGATCTGGGACCACGGCCGGTGATATTCGAGAAGCCGCAAGCCAAGAATTACAAGCACTTGAAGGCATTATATCTCAAAGGGTATATCAATGGTCAGCCCATTAATAAAATGCTAGTGGATACGGGAGCGGCGGTCAACATTATGCCATATTCAGTTCTGCGCCGATTGGGGCGACCTGCCGGGATCTGATCAAGACTAACGTCACGTTGAGTGACTTTAATGGGCAGACTTCAGAAGCTCAGGGTTGTCCTCAGTGTAGATCTCACCATCGGGAGTAGACCGTCCCGACTTCCTTCTTCGTCGTTAGCAGCAAGAGCACCTATAATGTCCTACTCGGCAGGGACTGGATTCACACCAACTGTTGTATCCCCTCAACGATGCACCAATGCTTGATCCAGTGGGATGGAGACGAAGTGGAGGTAGTCCAGGCAGATGACTCAATCGAGATTTCGCATGCTGCCATGAGCATCTGGGATGCAGAGGACCAAGAGCCGATTTCAGGGATAAGCTTAGAAGGGTGCGACCGCATCGAGGCTACAAAAAACGGGAGTGAGGCTGGTCTTATCCACTGGCCTTACGGAGTAGAAAGGTTACATGAAGGAAGTCACAATAATGTTTCCCATTAAGGCCGATTCACACAATCGGCCCCCAAAAAATGAATTTTTTGTGATAAGTGCTTTACGTAGCTGTTATGAGATAGCCGGCTTTGACAGCCGGCCCGATTCTTTTCTTAAACACTTGGAGAATTTTTGAAATATGTAAATCGGCCGATACCACCGATCGGCTGGAGATCGTTTTGTTATCTTCTTTTCCTATTTGCAGCGTTGATTTAACAGAGGACGGGAAACTAGGATATGGCTTCACATCAGCTGATGAACTTGAAGAGATCGATATTGGTCCCGGGGATAAGCCGTGGCCAACGTTCATTAGTTAGAAATTGCATCCGTCATTACGAGAGCCGATGATAGCTCTATTAAAGGAATATGCCGATTGGTTTCGCCTGGGATTATACAGAGATGCCTGGGCTCGACAGGATCATAGTGGAGCATCGGCTCCCTCTCAAAAGTGGGATTTCGACCGTTCCAACAGCGGATACGTCAGATGAAAGCCGATGTCTTGGTCGAAGTTAAAAAAGAAATAGAGAAAATGATAGAAGCCGGATTCATCAGGGCTTGCAGGTATGCTGAGTGGATTTCAAGTGTCGTACCCGTACAAAAGAAAGATGGCCGATGGCGGGTTTGCGTGGATTTCAGAGATCTTAATAGGGCCACTCCGAAGGATGAATATCCGATGCCTATCGCAGAAATATTAATCAATGCGGCTGCCGGCCACAAGATTTTGAGCTTTATGGATGGTAATGCTGGATACAATCAGATTTTCATGGCTCCTGAAGATATACACAAAACGGCGTTCAGAGTACCCGGAGCGGTGGGACTGTTTGAATACGTGGTTATGACCTTCGGATTGAAAAATGCCGGAGCAACGTATCAGCGTGCCATGAACCACATCTTCCATGACCTAATCGGCAATCTGGTAGAAATATACATCGATGATGTCGTGGTCAAGTCAGCATCGGTCGAAGGGCACCTAGATGATCTACGGCAAGTTTTAGAACGAACCAGAAAATTCGGGCTCAGGATGAACCCGAAAAAAATGCACTTTTGGTGTAACAGCTGGGCAGTTCTTGGGTTTCCCGGTTCATGAAAGAGGGATAAAGATCGGCCTAAAAAGTCAAGAGGCCATGCGTACTATGGTGCCGCCCCACTAACAAGAAAGAGCTCCAACAACTTATTGGCAAAATTAACTTTGTCAGGAGGTTTATCTCTAACTTATCTGGGCGGATTGAACCCTTTATGGAACTGGTGAAGATCAAAACCAATGAAGAGTTCCGCTGGGGGGGCAGAACAACAACGAGCATTCGAAGAAATCAAAGACTATTTGTCGAGACCACCTGTGTTGGTGCCACCGCAATAGGACAGGCCATTTTACATATACTTGTCAGTCGGTGACACCTCTATCGCTTCGGTGGTAGTGCAGTTATACGACGGCAAGGAACGGGTGGTATTTTATCTCAGCAGAAGGATGTTGGACGCCGAAACAAGGTACTCTGATATGGAAAAGCTTTGCCTTTGTTTGTTTTTTACATGCACCAAGCTTCGTCACATCCTGCTGTCGGCTGAGGTAGTCATCATCTGCAAATCGGATGTTATAAAGCACATGCTATCGGCTCCTGTGTTGAAAGGCCGATTAGGCAAATGGATGTTTGCATTATCAGAATTCGACATCCGGTATCAACCCGCGAAAGCAGTTAAAGGGCAAGCACTGGCAGATCTCATTGCTGAGAGGGTTAATACCAACATAGCAGCACTTGCCGTACGAGCCTGGCCATGTATTTCGATGGAACCGTCTGTGGAGATGGTTGTGGAATCGGCATCTTGCTGGTATTGCCTCGGGGGGCAGCCTACTCTTTCTCAATTAGGTTACCGGCCACCTGTACTAATAACCTTGCAGAGTATGAGGCGGTGCGCAAAGGCATGGAATTGCTCCTGGAGGCCGGAGCTGAAGCCGTGGAGGTCTTCGGAGACTCCAAATTGGTAATTTCCCAACTCACCGAGGACTACAGGTGTGAAAGTGAGATATTATTTCCAGTATGGGTGCACTGCCAGGAGCTGATGGCCCAGTTCAGGTATATAAATTTTTATTGGATACCTAGAGCTCAGAATGCAGAGGCCAATGATCTCGCGCAGCTGGCTTCAGGATACAAAGCCGATGGGCCCAGACATCAGGTGTACTTCCTGGACCAGGGAGATTGGAGAGCCGATATCTTCAATTACTTGAAGGATTCGGCTCGGGGGGCACCCAGGAAGATACGCTATAAAGCCATGAGGTACGTCCTGATAGGAGATGATATGTTTTACAGGACCTTGGAGGGGCTGCTGCTCAAATGTCTAGGGCCGACCGAGTCCAGTCGGCTCCTGCACGAAGTTCACGAAGGAACGTGCGGGACTCATCAGTCAGCTCACAAGATGAAGTGGCTAATTAGGCGGACAGGATACTACTGGCCCACTATGCTTGAAGATTGTTTTAAGTATTATAAAGGATGTCAAGCATGCCAGAGGTTCGGAAAAATCCAGATGGTGCCAGCGTCCGTAATGAACCCCATTGTTAAACCGTGGCCATTCAGAGGCTGGGGCATGGATATGATCGGCAAAATTAATCCTCCATCTAGCAAGGGTCATCAGTTCATTTTAGCTATCACAGATTATTTTACCAAATGGGTGGAAGCTGTCCCGATGAAGTCAGTAGCATCCAAAGATGTGATTCATTTCGTCAAGGAACACGTTATTCACAGGTTTGGGATCCCACAGACTATAACAACAGATGGTGGCTCGGTTTTTATTTCGGAAGAATTCAAGAAGTTTGCTGTCGATATGGGTATCAAGCTGATTAGGTCGTCTCCTTATTACGCCCAGGCAAATGGGCAAGCCGAAGCATCTAATCAGAGCCTTATCAAGTTAATCAAGAGGAAGATCGATGAATACCCCAGGCGCTGGCACGAAGTTTTATCAGAAGCATTATGGGCATATCGTATATCTTGTCATGGGGCAACAAAAACTTCTCCTTATCATTTGGTCTATGGGCAGGAAGCCGTGTTACCGTGGGAGATTACAGCCGGGTCCAGGCGCATAGAGTTCCAGAATAACTTATCCGCTGAAGAGTATGCTACTCTGATGAGTGATAATGTGGAGGACCTCACGGAACTCAGGCTATGGTCACTAGAAAAGATTAAGGAGAATAAGGCTAAAGTAGCCCGTGCATATAATAAAAAGGTCAAGCCAAAGGAATTCCAGGTAGGAGATTTGGTTTGGGAAGCGGTATTACCGTTGGGAACCAAAGACACAACATATGGCAAATGGTCCCCAAACTGGCATGGACCGTATAGGGTTGACCAGGTCTTACCCGGGAACGCATACATGCTTGAAGAATTGGACGGTGTCAAGTTTCCGGTAGCAGTCAATGGCCAACACCTAAAGAAATATTTCCCAAGTATGTGGGTTGACGAACAGTAAAGCCGATATCACCCATCAGGCAAGAAGCCGATGCAACCAGCAGGTTAAGAAGGGAGGTGAAGGTTAAGTCGACGACCTTAGCATTGGCAAGATAGGAAATGAGAAAAGGGCCGATGAACGCTGATCGGCCCGAACAATGATAGAAAGGATTAGAACAGCCGATGCGGTGCCATCGACTTTAGAAGTTTTTGCTTATGGCAATCGAAACACCACAAATTATCAGACAGCCGATGCACCACCATCGACTTTAGGCTCATTACATGGAGACACAGTGGGTTCACTACATACAGATACAAAGTTTATCCTAAACAGGGCTACTGAAGGAAGGCATCTATAGCAGCAATAGCATCAAGACGGATGCGGTCGACCTCAGCGAGTACTGCCTCATCATCTTCGTCCGCCCCCGGCACCACTTGTTTGCTCAAGTTGCTCAGCTCGGTCAAGTCCGCCTTCAGCTCGGAAGTCAAAGCTTCTGCCTCCTGCTTAGAACCCGCAATGAGATCCTTTTCCTCCTGGATGCGCTGCTTGGTGGCCCGGACTTTGGCCTCGAGGTCTTCCAGTTCTTTCTCCAAAAGCCGAAGCCGATGGGCAGAAGCGGATGTGTCAACCTTCACGTCGAGTGCGGCCTTCTTCTTGTTGATCGACTGACACATCTCAGCGATGATGGTCCTTAAGAGTGATTGGGAACGCCGAGTCTCGATCCTGCGGCGAGCTTCTGCCACTTTTGCTTGGAAGGAAGAAAGGTGTCCGGCCGGCAAGAGCTTGGCCTGGAGACTCACCGGGAGCTGGGAACTGACCTCGTCAAGGATCTGTTTAACTGCACTGGAGTCTTGAATCAGCGCGGAGATCGGACCCAACAGAAGCTCTTTCACGCGGAGGAGCCGATCAACAGTGCTGGTCAGGCCCGAGGAAGAGTTAGCGGCTTCCAGTATGGTCGATCCAATCGTGGCGGGATCAAACGCGAGGAGTTCTGAAAGGTCCAGGTTCTGAAGAAAAGAGGGTAAGCAAGGTATTGCAGGAGAAGGCCAAAACAATTACAAAGGGAGAGGGAAAGACATACCTGTCCTGAGAAGGAAGTAGCAATGGCCAACGAAGGGACGATCGGCTCCCGGGGGTGCACCCTTTCCGAAGAACGAACGGTAGCAGCAGAGGCCGCCTGAACCACACCCTCGGAAGAAGAGGCAACAGCCGACGGGGCAACGGTCGGCTCTGCGAGAGGGATGGCCGATGGGATGGCAATCGGCTTCGCGGGACGTACCTCCCGTGTAGGGGAATCAGCAGTGGCCGAAGCGGTAGAGGGTCCTTCCAAACGGGGGCCAGCAGGGGATGAAGACACGATCGGCGCCTGTGGGCTTGGTGAGGCAGCTGGGACAACAGCTGATGCAGAGGGATCCTCCAAGGTCATTGCGCCCGGATCACGGAGAGTAATCAGGGCCCTAATAGGCACATTCACGTCTTCTGGCGCCCCTGAAGATGAACCTTTCTGGCATGGGGGCTCCTCCTCACTGGAGACTTCTACAACAGCAGGCTGCAAGAGAAGAGAGCACCGTTAAAGGAGACATGAACAAAGACCCGATTGCAAAGCGAGAGAAAGGGCCAAACCTGGGCGATGACTGGAGATGACGGAACAGGAGAAGATGGTGTGGCTTCCTTCCGGACCTTCCTGACCAAAATCTTCCTCGTTTTGGCGCGAGCTCGGGGGGCAACGGCTTCCAAAAGCCGTTTTCGCTTGGGGGTCAGCTTAGCAGTGCTCGGCTGAATCTGCATTATGCTTTTTGAGGGAGGAGGCGCATTCTTGCCGAAGAGAACCACCGGAGCAATCGCCAGGAAACAAAAGGGCGATCCATCTTCGTTCATCGGCTCTGGGCCATCTTCTTGCTGCAGAAGCAGAAAATGGAGTCAGAAAGGGGGGCCAGTAAAAGTTGAAAGAAGAAAGACCAATTAAAGGCGGTACCTCTTCAACCGGGATATCATACTCAGGATGGATTTGCTGCAGCATCGGGCCCAGAGTTTTTCGGAAAACATGAGTTTTCCACATCGACCACCATCCCTCAAAGTCAACGGCCGAAGAAGTAAAGGAAAGATTGACGGGAACAGACAAGGGGAGGTCTGTGAACAGATTATAGCACCTCTGGGCGGTTAAAGCGTCAGGAAGGTCCACCCTGCTTGATGTCAACAGGTGAAGAAGGAAGTGGGGAGGCACCTGCGCAAGACCGAACTGCCGGGCTGCTACGACCGGCTGATAAAACTCGTAACCAGGCTTGAGGATCCGGTTAGAGGTACTCATGCCAACTGGGAGGAGACAAGGCCGAACCATGATAGAATAAAGACGCCTGGTGTCGGCATCATAGGCAATGTCGGCCAGTCGGAAGGTAGCCGGGTTCTCAAAGAGCTCGGAATCGGCATAAGGAAGGAAGTTCGGGTTGTCAAGGCCTTTGTAGAAAACCCGGAACCATCGGGAAGCATCTAGAGGGTTCAGTTTCCCGCCAGGGAGACTATACAAAGCCTGCCCAAAACTGGTACACCTAATCGGTCTCCCACTCAAATCAGGGAAGGAATTGCCGAGTAAGGAAGGAAAATCAGGGTCAGAACTTTGGAAATAAAGACGAGCCCACAGCTGGATAAACCACCATGGGCCACCGGTCCTGATTTTCTTCTGAGAAAGAAGGCTAGAAGTCATCAAATGGAGATATCTGTAAAGCTCCCCGAGAAATAACCTACCAAGGCCAACAGATTGACCCCTGGCCAGCTCATAAGCTAAGGAGAGGTAATTCTTAGTTGGGGCAAGGGAAGGGCCACAGAAGAGGAAATGTTCGAGCCATAGGTTCAGAAAGGCTGTGTGCTCCTTCTCTGTTCCAGGGCCCTTGCTTTTCTGGTGCTGGCCCAGGTATGTGCTCCAGTTAGTGCACTCGGTTTTGGATGACAGTTTATATGGGACCACAGGGAGGCTGTAAGCAGAGGGGCAGGTTGATGATATGTCCAAGCCAGTAATCATCATAACATCTAGCAATGTTGGTGTTAACGGGCTGTGCCCGAAGAGAAAGCAATTCAAGGCGTCAGACCAGAAATAGCCGATGGTCTTCAGAAGGTTCTCGTCTTTTTCAAGGGGAGAGAGGGACAGAGACAGAGCATCGGCTATCCCGATGGACTCCCATAAGGGCTGGTAAGCGCCTGCTACTCTGTTGTACCAAGCCATCCAGTTTTCAGGAGGATTCGGCCAGGCACGGAGGCTGTCCGACCAAGATTCTAGGTCTATATCCTGACTCACAAAGGGGATCCGATTGGCTTCACAAGAGATCAAATCTATGGGTTTCTCATAGGAATGAGGCCCTAGGCAGAAAGAATTGGGGGAAGAAGGGTGCGGCAAGAAGATATCGGAAGCCTGAAAAAATCCCAAGAAAAAAAAGCAAGATTGCCGAGGGAGGAATTAATTAACCGCGCAGCAAAACTTGCAGATGCTGTGTTAAAATTAATGGGGGGTCGGAGTTCACCTTCAGACCAAAGACATCGGCGGCGGTGCGCGAAGACTCCGCCATCGGGAACCTTGAGTCAGGATCCTGGAGAGCGGATCTAGGTTTGGCGGCACAGGATCGGATATGTGTCTCAAGGACCGGGAAGGATCTTGCGGTTAGGGTTTTGAGTGAAGGGGATCGGAGTTGATCTGGATCCTAGAATCTTTGGAGATTTGTGTCAGGTGAAAGGCCAGCGGAAGGGTAAAGTAAATTGAAGGGTTATTTCAAATCCGGATCGGCATACTCTGAAGCCAATGCGCTGCCATCGGCTCCTGAAACAGATAGATTGCGCACAAAAGGAATTGCTGGTACAAAAGTAGATTTTATTCACAACAGGGTAACATACACAAAAGAGGAGTTAACTGCTCCTAAAGATGGCCTAATGAGAATACTACAGTCTACCACCAGTATACGCCGGAGGTCTTGCGGCGCTTGGGCGACGGAACAACGCTTGGGCCACTGTCGCCGGTGTCGCTGCTGCTGTCGCCGTCATCCCCGTTATCATCGCTGGTGAAGCTGTCGTCGCCATCGGCTCCTGTGCTGCTATCGGAGGAATCGCCCGATGACCTGCCAAGAAGGAAGGTACCTGCCATCAGATCTTCTTCGGAGGAGAAGGAATCGGCTCTTTCCTCCGAGGAAGAAAGGTCTTCCCCCCAAGACGCGTCGTCCTCATCCTCCTCCAGCTCGGCTCCGAGGAGGAGTGCGAGATCCTCGCCATCGGTTAGGGAGTCATCATCCTCTGACCGGTAACGGAAATCCCACTCTTCTTCATCCCAATGCAGGGGAGCACGGGCTTCGTAGGCAGTGATCGGATCATACTCCGGAGTTGGTTCTCGGGAGGACTCGGATTCATAAGAAATAACGGAGGAGGCAGAAGAGGAAGAAGCCATGGTAAAAGAAGAGGAAGGGAGTAACTGGTGATGGCTGCGAGAGGAAGATGGTTGGGGAAGTTGCCGTAGGAGAGTTTATAAAGATAAATCGAGAGGTGGAGTGAATCGGCATTGTGACGGTTCCCGAGGAGCGTGGTACAGAGCGGTCGTGTCAGTTGGAAGTCGGAAAGGCACGGACCGGAAGCCGAAGGGTCAAGGTAATTTTAAATGATTCCAGAATTACCATCGCCGAAACCAGGGGGGCATGTGTTATCGCCATATTCTGGACAGGCTAAAAGTGGGCCGTGGAGCAAGATGGGCTTGAGAAACGGTTATGATAAGCTTGCAGATCGGGTTCCGTACGGGCGTTTGGGGCCCACAAGGCCGTGTAAACTCAGGTTTAGGCAGTTAGGATTTGTGTCGTGTTTAATTAGGGTTAGTTAAGGAGAGCAAGTCTACGGACTATAAATATGTACCATGAATAAACAAGAAAGAGAGATTCATTCATCAACAACTCACGGCGCATCGCCTCCCCTGTTCCAGGGTTCTTCATCGGGTAAGTGCCATGTTGCCCCCTGATCACGCTTCGCGTGATCGGGGGCGCATTGCTCTTATTTGTTGCTTTATATGTTGCTCGTTCTGAAGCCTTGTAGATGGCGGGTAGCATTAGTTATCGTAGTGCGTATAGAGTAATGTTATTTTTGTATCATGATCTTGCTCTGTTTCATTGTTCTTGCGTGCTTCGCGATCTTCGTACCTGATCATAGGTGCAATGATCGCATCTTGCTTTGTTTATGTTAATAGATCTAATCTGTTATAGTCGGTTCCTGCTCGTTAGGGATTTAGCTCAATATGTGCATGATTAGGCCTTGCAAACGAGTTGAAAGCTCCGGCAGTACGTTAGTATCGGATCTTAGTCTGCATAGAGATTTCTTTAAGAATCGGCTCTTTAGTTGTTCTTAGGGTCTCTGTTCGGGTTGTTTGTTATGATGCTTTGCGTATTCATTAGGCTCAATCACGTGTAGGATGTTCCGATTGTGTAGTGAGGGCTTAGCTGTCGTGGATTGGATTAGATTAATATCTTTAAAGCAAGTTTTATCTTATTATTATATATAAATGTCGTTTGACCCAAAGATCCGATCCAGTAATGATGCAATCGGCTCTTTATAGCCGATACCGGGGAGGAGTGATGAGCCGATCACGGCTCGGACTAACCTTTACGAGTGTCTGTGCTCACAGGAATTTCACGAATCACACCTTCCTGATCAGGTACAGGATCAGGTGGCACGCCTAGCAACCCCAAGCCAGGGTGTGCGCCAGATCGCTGGGCCGTTGACCGAGGGACCGGGGCCCGCCAGCCGTCCCGGAAGCCTCCCGGCTCCTCGTGTTGCCTGTCGCTGCTCGCCGGTGGGTTTCGATCGACAACAGGTACAAGCTGGGACAAATGTCTTGCTTTGGCTGAATTCTCTTATAACAACAGTTATCAATCTAGCCTTCAGATGGCTCCTTTTGAAGCGTTATACGGTCGCAGATGTCGAACTCCTTTGAATTGGTCACAGACCGGTGAACGCCACATCTTCGGACCCAATCTGGTTGTAGAAGCCGAAGATAAGGTCAAGGTTATTCAAGCCAATCTCAAAATAGCTCAGTCTAGACAGAAAAGCTATGCAGATAAAAGAAGGAAACCTTTGCAGTTCCAAGTAGGAGATTTTGTCTATCTCCGAGTATCTCCTACCAAAGGTGTCCAGCGTTTCGGCATAAAAGGGAAATTAGCACCACGGTATGTTGGACCCTTTGAGATTCTTAAAGTCTGTGGCCCAGTGGCTTATAAAATCCGCCTTCCATCTCAATTGGCTGCCATTCACGATGTTTTCCATGTCTCTCAACTCAAGAAGTGTATTAAAGTACCTACAGAGATCATTGAAACCACCGCCATTGAGATTGAGTCTGATCTGTCTTACACCGAGCAACCTATTCAAATTTTGGATACCAAGGAAAGAGCCACCAGAAGAAAGACAGTTAAGATGTACAAGATTTTATGGGATCACCACACCAAGGAAGAAGCAACCTGGGAAACAGAATCTTATCTTCAACAAAATTTCCCAAACTTCCTTCAAAGCAAATTCCCAAGCTTAATCGTCTGATTCTTTTTGTCTTCGAATCTCGGGACGAGATTCTTTTTAGGGGGGAGGGCTGTGACACCCTAGGTGTCAAATTGTACCATAATAGGTATGAAATGTAAGGCATGTGTTGATTTGTATAAGATTGGATGTATTTGTAGAAATAAGACCCTATGTGTAATTTTATAAGGATATGAGTCCGTTTGTGCAAAATGCATGAGTTACAAAAGTAATCTTCAAAAGTTACTAGGGGCCAAATTATAAGAATGCAAGTAATCATGACAGTTCTGAAAACTTGCATTAAGGCCCAAAATTATGTGTGTAAATATGTAGCAAGGACAAAATCTTATAAAACTTAAAGTTAGTCCAAAGTTTCAAAATCAAGTTGCATACCATGAGTTTTGGAGTTCAAACCCTAAAACAAAGTTGTAGAGCTTGAAAAGTTTTACAACTTTCATTTTGAACACTTTTCCTTTTGAGCTCTAGCTTAAAAGTTATCACTGGTTTACAGACAGGTCCCTGGAATTTTGGAAAATTACATTTTGGTCTAGTCGTCTCCAACCTTTCTTCTTCCTCTGGTTAATCTTCTCTGCTCCCCTGTTTTACTGTGCCGGCGCCGCAATTCCCCGGAATTCAAGCCGGCAGTGAGTTCCCCCTTGCCCTCTCACCCTCGTGCGCCGCCCCTAGCCCTGCCCGCCGCCTTAGCCCGCCTCCGTGGCCCCTTCCTGCTCTGCCACGCACGCGCCACCGGCCGCCTGGGCGCCACCAGTACCGCTCCCTCCACGCCGCCGTGGTCCATCGGCCTAGCGCCCCTCCCATACCCTCTCCTTCCTATAAGTAGTTGCCCCGGGATCTCCTGATGCTAAGCCCCCATTCTTTTGCGTCTCTCCCTTGCCGGAACATTGCTCCCAGTGCCACCCCACCGCCGCCCTACTGCCTCCCGCCGGCGGCCCCCGTTCCGACCGCCTCAAGCCCGGCTAAGGCCTCAATCGGGTGTGTCTCGGTGCCCTCTCGCTCCCCACCCCTTTTCCTCTTGCCATCCGAGCTTCTTCCTCCTTGGATTTGAGCTCGGTCGAGCTTGTACCGGCTGGCCATGGCAGGGGGGCTTGTCTGCGACAATTTATTTCCTTCCGAGGGTCTAAATGAAAGATCTTCGTTTCTTTCCCTTTTCCAATGTGCTGAACTTGGAAAACTCCTAGAAAATCATAGAAAATTCAAAAAAAAATGTGAAACCAGTTGTATTTGAATCTTCATTTCAAATTCTATCACTTTTGTTTTATGACCATGCTGTGAAAATAGATAGTTTGTACTGTATTTAGAATAAAAGTAAATGGGTGCTTGTGATTTTATGTGAGTGGTATTTTTGGCTTGTAAATTCAGTAGAAAATTGTAGGAAATTCCAAAAATTGCAAAACTAGTTTTGTTTGAAACTAGGTTTTGAACTCTACAACTTCTATTAAGTAACTTTGATATGAAACAAAATATTTTTGAATCTATATTGAATCTAAGACATGGAAATGTAATATCCAATCCGTAATTCCAATTTTTACCTTACAGGTTAACTTTGTGATCATGATTTTTGATATACAAATTTCTATAGATGACATATAAAGTGATATAAAATCTTCAAATCTAAATTCATGATATAAATTAATTTCTTTTAAGATAACCATTTCAAATTATTTTGAGCAAAAATTTGCTAAGCATACCTTTTAAACTTTAATCAATTAGATCTCTTAATCATGAATTATGAAGTAATCTATTTTTAAATATTCAAAATCTTATAACATTCTTTACTCAAAAAGTTTAAATTCAAATCTAAATCTGAATTTAACTCTAATTTATGTTTTAATATTTATCTTAGATTAATTCAATTTGTTTATAATACAATTAACTAAATCTTTTCAGTGAAGCTTATCTAATTAGATCTTTTAATCAAATCTTTTAAATACACAATAAGTGCTTGCTTGCTTGCTTAGTTATAAGTGCTTATCTAGAATGGATAATTACATAGAACTTGAAAGCTAAAAGTTGAAAATAAGGATCTATTCTTAGTTGCTTTTCAGCTGAAATTAAACCCAGAACCATTATAAGCCTACATAAGTCTAGTTATGGGCTAAGTATACCCAATTCCGGGTAAGCCTTGCTGAGTATTAGTATACTCAGCCTTGCTAGTTATATGTCTTGCAGGTAATGTCTGGAAGACCCTACTCTTCCCTTGCCCTGGCCCTGTGTTCTTCCAGAAGGTTGGTCCGTGGAACGGGATCCGTCCCCGGCCAGCACTGGTGATATCGAGCGATGTCGTGCTCGGGCTTAGCATGACATCCGTCTTAATGACGAGTTGAAATCATCGCATATGTTTTCCGCTGCTAAAAACCATAGTTTTAACAGCTTGTAATCTTTTCTCTGAATTTAAATCTTCGTACCTCTTTTGGAAACCCTTGTAACGTAATTTTCTCTGTGATATAAAATGTGATGGTGATTGTATCTCTGGACTCACCTTCGTGTGAGGTAACCTTATTTGATCCTGTGTATCGGTGGTTTATCGGGACGTTACCCGACAGGCCAAGGGATTATACCGTTTGAAGCACATTGGAGCCCTCTGGAGTGGACTCGCGTACTTGATCCGGTATAATTCAGGTTGGTTCTACCACACATGGAGTGGGACCCGTCCCCGGACAACACAAATCCTACCGAGTGATATCATGCGAGGGCTAGCATGATATCCGTACCGGCGACTTGTACAGTGTCCGTGTTTTAAACTCCGCTGCCATGACTTGGAACTTTAAACTATTTGTAATAATTCCCATCAGTTGGGAACTGATGTTACCTTTACTCATGTAATATACTTGCCTGTGATGTAAAAGGTGATGGCAATTGTATCTTTGGACTCGCCTTCGTGCGAGGTACCTTGTTTGATCCTGCAATCGGTGGTTTATCGGGACGTTACCCAACAGGCCAAGGGATTATACCGTTTGAAGTACGTTGGAGCCCTCAAGAGTGGACCCGTGTACTTGAGCCGATGTAATTCAGGTTGGTTCTGCCACAACAAGAAGGTAAGAAGGTAAGGATCCTCAGCCAACTGAGGGAGATTGGCCTTCCTGTCGGTGATGCGAACCGAACGCTGTTTCTGAAGTAGTGGCTTACTTGAGATGCTGCCAATATATCAATGATTAGTTGATCATATTGGGAGTATATGGTTTGGCACAGGGTATGGTGATTGCTGTTCATACCCCCATTTTATACGGTACCCCCGTGAATACGTTGCAGATGTAACATATGCTAACGTCGTCCGTACGGCGGAAATCGTACAAATACTGTTTTTATAGTGAACAGTATTATTTGGGGACGCTTTCATGTCGTGCTGCCATGAAAGGTTCATGTTATATAAATATGGTCTTCTGCAGGTACACTAACCACGAATAAGAGGTTAAGATGGATAGGACTTATCGACTAGTTATTAGAGAGAGACGTAAATATTGTGCCACCGAGACTAACCACGTAAGTCCAAAAATATTTGGCAACTATTTTTGGTTGTGAGGTCGAGTAGTACGTGCATGCATAATTCATGAACAAAATAAGTAAATAAGTTGAAAGAGTGTTCAGTAAGGACATCTGAAGTGTTGTCTATCCCAAGTACCATCTTGCTTTGCCCCTTGAGACATTCTTAGAGATGAGTATCTTAACATCCATCTGATTGCCAGCCTTCGCTGTTATCAGAATCTATTGTCTCGTTCCATTTACCTTGTGAGTTCTCAGCAGGGTAAATGCAATCCAGCCATTCCATACTTTTGACTCACCTTTATTTGTGCAGTCATTTCAACCACTTTGTTGAAAACCTGCAATTTCACCATGTAAATTCTTGTTTTAGATGGCGGCTCCTCCAAACGTCTTTTGGGATCACGCAGGGCATCTCCATACCAATGCCTTGCACTGGGAGGGTTTTCCCCGTCTCTTGTGGGAGTCACTTAGGTTATTCTTCTATACCGAGCCCCCACAGTATGATGGAGTGGAATATAGGGAGGAAGGTGTTCCTCGGTGCAGAGTTAAGATGACCATTCCTCAACACCCTTTTCGCTCTCAGTGGCAGCCCATCGAGGTCGATGTGGTTGGCTATCGTTTC
Source organism: Panicum hallii (assembly GCF_002211085.1). Classification (NCBI taxonomy): domain Eukaryota; kingdom Viridiplantae; phylum Streptophyta; class Magnoliopsida; order Poales; family Poaceae; genus Panicum; species Panicum hallii. The sequence goes on from NW_020356368.1 coordinate 17,142, forward strand.
GTCGACACCTTTGAGACCGCAGCTCTTGAGGCCATCCATACTTTCTGCGACCAGCATCCCGCAGAAGTTGCCAGGCATCCTATCAGCCTATTCCCTGCAATAGATTCCAGTAATCCCAAGTGGAATTTCCGGATAGCTCATTATGGCCACATGCTGGGAGATTTAGCCGAAGAGACGCTCCGTGGTACCATCAGTTTCATGAATGCCCAGCACCACTATCAGATCTTGCTGCGCCGCGGTATGAGTCTGTTGACCGGTATAGCTCAAGGTCACTACAGAAATGCTGATCGACGGATCACTCAGATAGAAGAGCTTCAATCATTCATCACGAAAAAGGAGTTAAATTCTCCTGGGATTAGAAATGTGAAGATGCATTCCACACCCTCAGAGCAGATCTCACTACTGCCCCAGTTCTGGCTCAACCGGATGTTTCCAAACCTTTTGACATCTATTGTGATGCTTCGGGAATCAGACTTTGTTGTGTGCTTATGCAAGACAACCGAGTGATTGCTTATGCATCATGAGCACTCAGGACTCATGAATAGAACTATCCTACACATGATCTTGAACTCGCAGCCATTATCCATGCACTTAAGATTTGGAGACATCATCTGATGGGTACAAAGTGCCATATCTATACTGACCATAAAAGCCTCAAGTACATCTTCACGCAAGCAGATCTAAATATGAGGCAAAGACGTTGGCTAGAGCTTATCAAGGATTATGATCTAGAAGTATACTATCATCTAGGCAAGGCCAATGTCATTGTGGATGCACTTAGCCGCAAGGCAAATTGCTCTTGCTTGTCAGTAGAGGCTTTCAATGAGACTCTTTGTTGGGAGATGAGGAAGCTCAATCTAAATATCATTCCTCAAGGTAGCTTGAACCATCTCTCAGTTGAAGCTACACTTAGGGATAACATTGTCCTGGTACAAGAGCATGACAAAGGGGTCAGAATCATCAAGCAGAAGTTAACACAAGGAGAAGAAAAGTATAAGTGCTTTCGAGTAGATCATGAAGGGATTCTATGGTTTAATGAGCGTGTCGTTGTACCCAATGACCATAAGCTTCGTAAGCAGATATTGGACGAGACCCATCTGTCCAAATTCTTTATGCACCCTGGTAGTACCAAGATGTACTAGGATTTGAAACAGAACTTCCGGTGGACTCGCATGAAGCGAGAAATTGCAAGATATGTCTCAGAGTGTGATATCTGCCAAAGGGTTAAGGCCCGTCATCTAAAAACTGCTGGTATTCATCAACCTTTATCCATTCCCTCTTGGAAGTGGGAGGATATCAGCATAGATTTCATTGTTGGCTTACCCAACACCTTCCAAAGGCATGACTCTATTTGGGTAACCGTTAATCGATTAACCAAGACCGCCCATTTCCTTCCCGTGCATACTACTTACAATGCCAAAAAGTATGCTGAGATCTATCTAGATCAAATCGTTCGTCTCCATGGAGTGCCTAAGATGATCATTTCTGATTGTGGAGCACAATTCATCGCTCGATTCTAGGAGCAACTTCAATATGCTCTTGGAACTAAGTTAATCCGAAGCTCCGCATATCATCCTCAGACAGACAGGCAAACGGAAATGATAAATCAGATTCTAGAAGATATGCTTTGAGCCTGTGTACTTCAGTACAACAAGAATTGGGACAAATGCTTGTCATTGGCAGAATTTTCCTACAACAATAGTTATCAGACAAGTCTCAAGATGGCTCCATTTGAAGCATTATACGGTCGCCGATGCCGAACTCCTTTGAGTTGGTCACAAACCGGAGAGCGTAAAATCTTTGGACCTGACCTTATCACTGAAGCAGAGGAAAAGGTGAATACTATTCAGAATAATCCAAAAGCAGCCCAATTTCGATAGAAAAGCTACGCTGACATACGAAGGAGACCATTACAGTTCCAGGTTGGAAACTTCGTATATCTTCGAGTATCTCCTACTCGAGGTATTCAACGGTTTGGCATAAAAGGGAAGCTTGCTCCTCGATATATTGGACCCTTTGAAATCATCGAAGTTTGTGGACCCATAGCTTATCGTCTTCAACTTCCTCCTCAACTAGCGGCCATTCATGATATCTTCCGTGTATCTCAACTTAGGAAGTACGTCAAAATTCCTACCGAGATCATCGATTCCCAATCTAGTGAAATCGAACCGGATCTATCTTATACCGAGCATTCGATCAAAGTACTAGACACCAAAGAGAGAAGAACTAGAAGAGAAACCATCAGGATATTCAAAATTCAGTGGGACCATCACACTGAAGAAGAAGCGACTTGGAAAATCGAGTCATATCTTCAGCGTAACTTTCCAGACTTCCTTCAAGCCAACTCCCAAATCTGATCATCCGATTCCATCCTGTTCCGGAATCTCGGGACGAGATTCTTTTAGGGGGAAGGCTGTGACATTCAGGTACTTAGGATTAAAACACATTAGATTCTAGTATGAAGTTTATGTGTTTGATCTTGTATGTGTGTTTAAAGACTTAAATGCAAAGGGAAAAGGGTATTTTTGTATTTATGAAAAGTTCAGGTCCTTTTGTGCAAAATGTGTGTGAGTGGTAGGAAAAAAATCAAAACATGTGAAGGTTGTTTTGCAAAAAGGCAAGAACTTACTTTTAAACCACAGATAGAAGTGAAACTACCCTAAGGATTCAATTGGAGTGTAGATTTTAAATAGGATTTTTCTGAAGTTTAAAATTTTGCCAAGTTTTAAAATAGATTCAAATCCTTAACTCTTTTGAAACTGAACCTAAAGCAAAGTTGTAGATCTTGTTAAGCTCTACACTTTTAATTTTGGGCACATTTTCATTTGAGCTATGGTTTGAAGGTTGTTTTCGCTTTTACAATGGAGTTCCTGCATTTTTGGAAAATTGTAGACTAGTCCTCATCGTCTACCTCCAGCCCATCCCTCTCTCTGTTTTCTCTCTGCGCTCGACCGCCGCCCGCCGGCCGTTTTCCCGAGCCCTAGCTGCCCCCGCGCCGCTTAATCCTGTGCCACGTGCCCTCTAGCACTGCGCCCACTGCCTACCAGCCTCCGCTGGCCCCTCCTCGCCCCTCCACATCACGCAGGCGACGCCCGAGAGTGCCATGTCTCCCGCCGGCTTGCCAGCACCTGCTCTCGCTTGCTGTGCCTCCTCCTCAACTTGAAGCACATCCCTGAGCTCCCAGTGAACTCACTCTTGCCTTCACGCACTCAAATTTCCACTGTTTTCATTCTTCCCGAGCGCTACTCCTCGCCGGAGCTCCGCCGCAGCTCCTGCCCACCGTCGTCAGCCGCCTCCGCCGCCTCCCACCCGCGATCCAGTGCTCCAATAGCACCGCCGCAACCCACTGAGGCTCACAGACCCATCAAATTTCACTTTCCCGCACTCAAGTAGCCCGGAACACAGCGCCGATGAGCTCGAGCTCTGCCGCCGCTCAGTCTCGTCGTCGTCCGGACGCTCCGCCGCCTCTCAGTCCCTTCCAAGCACACCACCAGCACCACATCATTGCGTGGAAGCTTTCAAGCCACTTCCCCGCCGCTCTCCTGCACTCCGGCCACCGGAATGCCGCCATCGTCCCTTGGAGCCCCGCCGCCCACCCCTGTTTGCCGTCGACTCGCTGTTTCAGCCCCACTCTTCCTCAACATCGGCCACCCCCGTGACCGCCGTGAGCTCCTAAAACTTTTCCCCCACTTTCCCCTCGCCGCCGGTGAGCCCCCTCGCCGGAATTTGGTCGCCGTCGATCGGCTTCTCTGTAAAACCCGGCCAAGGACCCAATTGCAAGGATTTCAATCTTTCCAGGGGCCTTCCTGTGAACAATCAGTAGCCCCCCATTTCAAACCAGCCAAATTTCAAAATCCATAGAAATTTGTAGAAAAATCCAAAAATTGTTAAACCAATTTTGTTGTACTCCAGAAGTTTAGCTCTACAACTTTGGTAATTAGAGTCTAGTTTGAAACAAAATGCTTTTTGAGTTATTTTAAAGTTTAGCAAAAGGGTATCTTATGTGTAACTTTTGCATGCTAGCTCTATTGCTTGTGATTTTTGGTGTATAGCCTGGTTATGTTGTAAGTAAGCTTGTGTAAAAACTTCACTTGCAGTACCAAACCCAAGCTTGAACTAATTTAAACTTATGCAAATCAAGCTTGAAATAGTTTAAATTTATTCAAGCATGTTACTAAGGTTTTGATGCTTAGATCTTTCTACCATGTGATGTTCTGTAATTGTGTAGTTCATAGTAAATCTTTCAAGAATTTATGGCACTGTTTTGCCTAAGGTTTGAATTTAAACTTAATTCAAATGCTTTAGTTTCTGTTTTTAGAAATTTATGAAAAATTCATAGTAAGCTTATCTATTAGAAGTAAGCTTACCCACAAAAATTCAAGGCCATTGCCTTTGTGGATTTCAAAATAAAATTCAAACTTGTTAACCTAATTCAATTAATCCAATTAATTATGATAATTGAATTAAGATACAAATAGTATGTTTGAATTCAAATTTCTTGTTTTATGAAGTTGTGTTTATCAATTTGTTAGATTGCAACTTTATCATGAAGTAAAATTCTTAACTCAAGAACCACCTAATTCAAATCATTGCATATCATGTAGAGTCAGCGACACTCGACGATGGAGTCTACGAGCTAATCCAGGAGCCCGAGCAAGGGTTTTCTGAAGACCAGGTAAACGTTATCGAGGATTTCACTAAAGCCCCGAACCAAGGTTCGGAAGTCTTTGACATCCCTGACCCCAGCCCCGCTCAAGAAGGCAAGCCCCGATGCTTAACCCAGTATTTTAAATTACTACACTTATACAGTTTTATACTTATATATCTATATTATGCATTAAGTCTGGGAGTTGAAATGAAACCCTAGATGCATAGATCCTAGGAACCTATGTATTGTGCCTGAGTCCTTATCGAATAGATGCTCTGCTAATAGGACCGGCAGAAGTCGAGTGATTTCCTATCACTCGCGCGATATAGGAGTTGAATGTTTACTATTCTTCAATCACTATAAGGATGATGGATGGGGTCATGTGCAGTATCATGACTTGAAAAGTTACCCCGTCTGTGTTGATAAAAGTTGATAAGGTCGCAGTGTGTGGTAGCTGTGGTCAAGTGTTTGAAAGTACTAACCACATGCCGTAAATATGGTACGTGGTAAGCCTATTACCTGATTTGCCCGGCGAATGGACTTATCCCCACCACTCGATATATTGGTTTCTGTTGCACACACGCACCAACGTGTAGGAATACGTTCCGTACAGCGGATGGGAGTACGATCATACAGTCGCGCTGTAGAGGTACATCCCGCACATGATGTGCGTATGGTCCTACAGTCGCTTGTGGCGGCCCTGATCCATAACCCAGAATATGATGGGAACGGTTGTTCGGAAAGTTAAGTTTCTGAAATTGTGAGTTAGGATCCCTTGCAAGGTTATGAAACTCGATTCAGAATCGTCCGTTTCTCGCGGAGATTGAGGCTGCTTGCTCCTTCTGCCACATAGAGTAAGAACAGTAACTATTGTTGGAATAATCTTGATGGATGCTAATCTCTACCTTGCTTGTCTAGTATAGGTGCTTACCTAGAATGGTTAATGAAACTAGAATCTGAAAGCTAAAACATGAAAGTTAGATCATACTCTTTGTTGCTTTTTAGCAAAAAGAAAACCAGAACCTCTCAATCCTCCATGGTCTAGCTTCAGGCTAAGTATACCCAATCTTGGTTAAGTCTTGCTGAGTATTAGCATACTCAGTCTTTTTAGTCTGTCTTTCAGGTATGGCCTATGAGAACCAACTGGATAGTCCAGCCTGGCCATTCTCTGTTCTGTTTGGCTGGTCCATGGAGTGGGATCCGTCCCCGGCTGGCAATGACACTCCGGAATGACACCATGTTTCGGGCTGAGCGTGGTGTCAACTTTCGCGACGTGTGTAGTCGCGTGTTAATTTCTTCCACTGTAACTCTGAACAAGCTGCATAGCTTATGGTTTTAAACAATGTTTATATAAGTTTACATTAAGTTTGAAAAATATTGTAATAATATTTAATATTTTGGTGAATTAAAAGTTGGTGAGCCATTGTGTGATTGTAAACTCGCCTTCGTGCGAGGTAAACCTACCCCGATCCTGTGTAACCGTGGTTGAATTTGGCGGTGACCCGACAGACTAATGGGTTGTTCCGTTTGAAGTGCGTTGAGTTAGTATCGCCTGTACAGTGATGACTAGCGCACTTGAGCCGGAATAATTCAAGCGGATTGGTTCTGCCACACGGTTCCTGGAGGTTGACCAAGGAATCGACTGTCATCGCTGGATTCTCTGGAGTTCCCAGGATCGGGTTTTCTTGGCGCGCCTGCTCTTCCCCGCTGGAAATGTCCATGATATCGGCCTGCAAACAAGGAAGGAGCAATTAAGCCAAAATATATCTGTATAGAAGACCAATTCTAAAGGTATAATTCGAACCTGGTTGACATTGGAAGCTCCTTGATCTGAAAAAGGTAGTCAGGCCTCCTTCCGGACTTTCCTGGTAATCCTCTTCATCACCTTGATTTGAGCTCGGGGGGCAGCAACATCGGGGGCTCGTTTTTGCTTGGAAGCCGATTTTGAGGAATCAGGCTGGATCCGCATTATGACCTTCGATAGGGGAGGCATGTTTTTGCTAAAAAGGACTATGGGAGCAGTCGGTGAGAACTTGAAAGAGGAGCCATCATCGTTCTTGGGCTCCGGACTATCCTCTTGCTGCAGAGGAAATAAACGGAATTAAAAAAGAAGTCAAGCAGAATCATGAAGAAGTAATAAACTGATGGTGATACCTCTTCCTCAGGGACTTCACACTCAGTGTAAATTTGCTGCAACATTGGCCCCAAGGCTTTCCGAAACACGTGAGTCTTCCACATTGACCACCAATTCTCGAAGCCAATGGCCGAAAAGGTAAATGATATGTCGATAGGGATTGGGATGTCAAGATTAGTGAACATGCTATAGCATCTGTGGCTAGTGAGGGAGTCGGGCAGATCAGCTCTACTTACTGTCAGATGATGAAGGAAGAAGTGGGGAGGAATTTGCCCAATATCAAATTTGCCTAAGAAATCTACCGTGGCAAGCTTATAAAGGCAGGAGTGGAATATAAATTGGAACCGTGATGGTTTCCAAGGAGTTAGATGCAGAGTAGTCACATCCTGCGGTAGTGGGAGTGGCACGCGCGTACGGATTTTGGAAGTCGAAGAGGCGAGGTGATGGGAAAAAGCAAATGGTTTCGGAATTATTATTGCCGAAACCAGGGGGCATGTGTTATCGCCATAATTTAGCTCGGCCAGAAGATAGGCTCAAAGGATAATTGTAATGGGCTTGCAAACCAGCTCCTGCACGGGCAGTTTAAGGCCAGATTGGCCATGTATCTAGTTTAAATTAGTTTAGATATAGATAGTCAGGATTTGTATCGTAGTCGATTATGATTGGTTAAGAGAGGTAAGTCTTCAGACTATAAATATGTATCCTAGGTTATTGAAAAGAAACAACAAGCATTCATAAACAACTCTCGGCGCATCGCCACCCCTATTTTAGGGTTCTCTCCAGTTAAGTGCCATGCGGCCCCGATCATGCCTCGCGTGATCAGGGCAGCATTGTACCCATCTGTTATCTTTGTGTTTCTTGTGCTAAAGCGTTGTTGATGGCGAGTAACACCAGTTATCTTAACGTTTATAGGGATGCATTAGCTTTTTATACTGTATCCGTGCATTGTTCATCAACTGTAAACGTTTAGCTGTCTTTGTGCCCGATCTTGGGTGTAAGGGCAGCACCTTGCTCTGTTTCAATTAGTAGATCCAATCTGTTATGGTTAGTCTTTATTCATTAAAGATTTGGTTTAAGATCTACATGATTAGGCCCTTCAAACGAGTTAAATGATCCGGCAATACGTTTGATGCTTTATATTAATCTAAAGAGGGATTTTTCCGGAATCGGTTTTCTGTTGGTTTCTAGGCCTTTGTTTAGGTTGCTATTCTGTGCCAGATCCTGGGCCGTTGACCGATGGACCTATGGCAGAACCAACCTGAATTATACCGGCTCAAGTACGCGAGTCCACTCCCGAGGGCTCCAACGTGCTTCGAACGGTATAATCCCTTGGTCTGTCGGGTAACGTCCCGATAAACCACCGATACACAGGATCAAATAAGGTTACCTCACACGAAGGTGAGTCCAGAGATACAGTCACCATCATATTTTACATCATAGGGAATTACATTACAGGAATTTCCAAAAGTAGTACGAAATTTTAAACTTAGAGAAAACAGTACAAACTGTTGAAGTTTTGGCTTTTGGCAGCGCAAAACATACGCGATGATTTACAACACGTCGTCAAGACGGATGTCATGCTAAGCCCGAGCACGACATCACTCGGTGTCCTCAGTGTTGGTCGGGGACGGATCCCATTCCACGGACCAACCATCTGGAAGAGCACAGGGCCAAGGCAAGGGAAGAGTAGGGTCTTCAAAGACTTTACCTCAAAAACATAAAACTAGCAAGGCCGAGTATAATAATACTCAGCAAGGCTTACCCGGGTTTGGGTATACTTTAGCCCGTAACTAGACTCATGAAGGCATTTCAAGGGTTCTAGGTTTATTTTCAGCTGAAAAGCAACAAAGAGTATGAACTACTTTCAAATTTTAGCTTTCACATTCTAGTTGATTATCCATTCTAGGTTAGCACCTACACTAAGCAAGCAAGGTAGAGATTATCATCCATCAAGATTGTTCCATCATTAGTTACACTTCTTACTCTATGTGGTAAAAGGGATAAGCAGTCTCAATCCTCGTGAGAGGCGGACGATCCGAATCGAATTTAACCTTGCAAGGTAGACCTAACACACACGCTTGGAATACCAACAGGGCGTTCCGAAGCAACTGTTTCCCTCATATTCCGGGTTATGGATCGGGGCCACCACAAGCGACTGCAGGACCGTACGCACACCCTATATGTGCAGGACATACGTCTGTAGCGCGACTACAAAACCCGTATTCCTGTCTGCCATGCAGAACGTACTCCCACGCGTCGGTGCGTGTAAACATAAAATAAAAGTCAAGTGGTGGAGATGCGTTCCATTTGCCGGGCCATTCGGGTACTAGGCTTACCGCTTACCATATTTCGCAGCATGTGGCTAGTACTTTCAAACGCTTAGCCACCACTACCACATGCTGCGACCTTATCAGATTTAGTCAAAACAGACAGGGTAAAACTCCAGGTCATGATACAGTACATGACCCTGTCCGTCATCCTTATAGTGGTTACAGAATTGTAAACAAGCAACTCCTATATCGCGCGAGTGACAGGAAATCACCCGACTTTTACCGGTCCTGTTTAGCAGAGCATCTAAGCGATGAGGACTCGGGTTCAATACATTGGTTCCTAAGATCTTATGCATCTAGGGTTTCATTTCAACTCTTAGACGTAATGCAAGATATATAATATAATAATGGAATTGTAATAGATTGAAATACTGGGATATGCACCGGGGCTTGCCTTTATGAAAGGACCTCAAGATGCCTAGAGGGGGGGTGAATAGGCTAATCTGCAACTTAAAACACTTTGAACACGGTTAGCAACACAGGTATCCGGATACTCCGGATATATGTCCGGATACTCCGGATGTAGTGTCCGTAGTTTCCGGATATAGTGTCCGGACTATCCGGGTATGAAAAAGCGTGCTACTAATCACTGTTGTAGATGCTATAAATTAGATCAGGTAAATTTAGATGGACTAGGGGTACCTCTGAAGTGTTTCTCACCAGTTTTCTTTCTCGTGAGACTTGTACAAAGATAGATCGGCCTCAAACCCTAAAAGGTTAGTCTCACAAGCAAATAATCAAAAGTATGAGGTAGAATTATGAGATTGACACAGAATTTGTTTCCCGAAGTTCACTCCCAAAGGAGCAACGTCTCCGTTGAGGAAGAATTCAAGAGACGGTGCTCAAGAACTCATATGCTCCTCTCCCAAGGGTGAGACCAACGCTCAAACCCTAGGGTCACTTACTATGAATTCCTCGGAGAGGAAAGAAGATTACAAACCAGCTGTGATGCTCACAAAACAATCACGCAATCACAAGCGACGCCTAGCCGTCTAGGAGCTTGAAGCTCCAAGAGTAATAAACTAGAATCCACGGGCTAGACTTGGTTTGATGTGCTCAAGAGATGAAATCAAGGCTTACTTGCACAACCTTAGCTCTTGCAACAATCTCACTTCAAACCCCAATGAAAATCACTCAAGAATGAAGCAAATGGGGAGTGAGAGGGCTCTCTTTAGGCTTACTGCAGATCTGGTCGAAAATGAGCAAGAGAGAGAGAGTGAGAGGGGGTATGGGGGTATTTATACCCCCTTTCCCAGAAACTAGCCGTTGGGAGAGCGGTACCCGGAAACTCCGGGTATATGTTCGGATACTCCGGACATAGGGGTCCGGAGACTCCGGACCAAACTTGTTTTGCAGACCGGAAACAGTAACCCGGACACTCCGGGTATACGTCCGGATACTCCGGACATTCTGTCCGGACATTCCGGACTGGGACCCGGACACTCCGGGTTAGACACTGAATTTCACTTTTAAGTCCCCTTTTTAGTGTTGAGATGGTTTCTTTATGATTTCTGTGGGTTCTCTTGAGCACAACTACCATGTCTACACTAGTGGATCACAGTTCCCCTTGATAGTACGGCGTTTCCTATACTCAATTTCAAACATAAAATCTAATCTTTAAGAACTCTTGAGGACGCCGCTTTTCATATCCTTTTTGAGGGCTCACGCTTCTCTAAAAGCTTTGCTTAATCACCATTAGCACCTGCACACATGCTTAATAACACGATTAAATATACATGTGCTTTGTCATATATCACCAAAACCCACTTAGGGGCCTAGATATCTTTCACTTTACTGGTGGGACTGAAGTCTGGGATGTTAGTATTGTTGTCTTCTGAACTTTGGTTCGGGGCTTGCAATATCTCTTGGTGACGTTCATTTGGTCTTCAGAAACATCCTCCGTAGACTTCTGGGAGATCTCGTAGGTACTGCTTGCAGAAGTAGTCGTATCTACATGCAATGCAACATTACATTCAAAGTGTGCACACAAAACTATCTTACTTCACAATAAAGTTGCAATCCAACACTCATTTAACATACCACTCATATAACAACCAAAAAGATCTGAACTAAACCTAGACAGAGCTGTAGGGGAACAACTAATAGAATCAGCTACTTGTTGAGGGTTACAACAGAGCCGATTGGAAACAACGGGGGTTTAGTCGATTGAAAGGTGCATCGGTTTGGATCGGCCAATAACAAGAATCTTAAGATCGTGTGTGCATCTCCGATACATCAACTATGTGCAGCCGATGTAGGACAGAACAGAAGAATTATATCGGCAGTAGCCGATATTAGAAGGGTAACAACCGGATCAACTAACCAGCTGAGGGTAGAAGCATACCAAAAGAAGGGCATCGGCTGACAGCTGTTACACAGAAACACCATAGACTCAAAGGAAACGGATGCTTAGCGGCTGAGCTGATAGTCGACACTGAAGCATAGCTGCCGAGATGTGTAAGCTAAGCAGCAGATACATACGAACTAACAGGGATCCTTATACGAAAAGGGCCTTAAAGAGATTGCAATCAAGACGAGAACAATGTCTTGATGGTAGGGATATGAGCATTCATGAAAAAGGATTAACTAAACATCACACATCTCTATTTAAGACATACATGCTATGGCTTACTTTCCAGCTATAACACAAGCATACAATATAAAGCACAATAAAACATTCATTCCCTAACATTTGACCTAGACCACACATCAAAGACTTTCACTCAAGATTACAACATAAAACTTGTAGGGTTTGACTTAGGGTTTCAAACAAAACTGATTTTACATTTTTATGAACTTCCTACGAAAATCTATGAAATGTAGAAGTTCACTGATTTGAAATAAAGAAAGGTTTGGAAATTTTACAAAGAACACCCTAGAACTTTCTAAAACATAGCAATCAAGTCCCTGGTCCTGGAAAACAGATAACAGGAAGTTAACGACGATATTCCGGCAAAGGAGTCGCCGGCATTAAGAAGTTTCAGTGAATCAGGGCAAACCTTGGGGTAGCCTTGGTTATGAAGGAGAACATGCGGAAAGTGAATTCCCGCGATGAACAGGATTGACGATAAGATGAGCTCGACGGTGACGAGATTTCGTGGGTGACGAAGAAGCTTGCCGGGAATTTGTAGTGGTGGAAGAATAGCCGGATTGGTCTGCTATGTTGACTCCTCCACGAACCTCAGGGTTTTCCTGCTCACGGGTGGAGCTTCGTCTGCCCACGCACATGCGATGCCAAAGCATGGCCGACCGAAGACCCCTGCTCGCACAAGAAGAAGTCCTCCTTAACCTGACTGCACCGCATCTCCTCCGAGCTCGTCACGCCCGACCACTATCTTCGCTTCGCGGCTTCTCTTTCTGATTCGCCACGCCATACTCATACTTCCATCTTCACGAGGACCGTGGTCTGCTTGCATTAGGGCTGTGCCTCCCGTTGCCCTCTCCTTGACGGCCTCCGATCAATGCATTGCACATCACCGCAGTTGGCATCACTTCTCCCACGGCTAGCATTTCGTCGAACACTTTAACTGTATCCTTGATACTGCCACCCCTGCACTACCAAAGATCACCGTGGCGTAATCAGGGTCGACGCCACCGTGTTTCCGCTTCTCGTGCAGAAGCCCCGCTACGCACTTCCGATCCTTGCGCAGGGGCTCGGCGTCGCTTGCTTCTGCCTTGCCGCATTGCTCCCGCGCACGCTCGAACCGCGCGCGTTCTTGGCCCGCATGGCGCTGCCGCCCACGCGTCTGAATCCGCTCTGCGCGCCATTGCTTGCTCCGGCCGCCCAAAACCTGCACACACTGCCAGCTTCCGCGCGTCACTGCGCGCACGCTCGCGCGACCCGCTCGGCGCCGTCCACGTTCCTGTCACTCCAGCACCTGCGCCGGCTCTCCAACACACGAGCTCCAGCATCGTCTAAACCATGTCGCTCCCGCTCCCGTGCTCGCTTGACGCCAGTGCCCGCACACGCCTCTTCCCGCGTCGCGCGCGCTCACTCTGAGCCGCAAACGCACGCCTACACTGGCCCAGTGCTACTGCTCCACCTCTGCGTTCCGCGCTGCACGGGGCCGCCAGCGCCGCGCTTCACCTGCACAAGCCTCCCACGCCGCCGCCTGGCACAATGCCCGCGCGCGCCATCTCCACGCCGCGCACGCCTGCTGCCTGCGCGCGCTCCCCGCATCATCCTCCAGCGCCTGCCTCCGCCTGTGCCGTTCCACATCCGCGCTGTGCCAGCTCTTAGGCACCGCTCACCCAGCTCCTACCGCGGCCGCCTCTTCTGCTTGCGCCGGCCCTCACCTGCTCCAGTCCCGGGCCGCCTTCTCCCGCGCGCTTCGCCGCTCCAGCTCGCCCGGCTCACACGCTAGCGCCCAGCGCTGCCCCCTGCCGCGCGCCTCCACGTCTCCTGCGCCTGCCACGGCCCGCACCAGCCGCTGCCCCTGCCTGCGCCCAGCAACTGCCGCTCGCTCCTGTGCGCCTGGCGCCTGCTGTGCTCGCGCTCGCCCAGCCGCTCGGGCCGCCAGCTACCCGAGCCCGCGCATTGCTCGCCTGGACCGCACTCCGCCTGCGCGCCGCCCTGGCTCGGCGCCCGCCGCGCGGGCCCGCCTGGGCCCGCCAGTCCGCGCGTCCCGCGCGCCGCGAGCCGCCGCTCCTCCCGCGGCCGGCCGCCCGAGCCGCGCGCGCTCGCGCGCGCCTACGCCGAGCCACGCCGCCAGCCGCGCAGCGCCCCGCGTGGGGCCGCCCACCAGCGCGCGCTGCTTGACCTGCCGCTCGGGCCCCCTCGCTCTGGCGCTGCCGCCTGCGCGCGCTGCCCCAGCGCCGGCCGCCGCTTGGGCCGCTGCTGCCTGTGCCGCCCGAGCCTGTTGCTGCTCGCCTGACTTGGTGCCATGTGGAGAAGAGAAAAGGAGGCAGGGAAAAGGGAAATGCTGCTGCCAGTGGAGGAAGGAAAGAAACGTTTTGATGCTGCTGCCGCCGGTGGAACAGGATAAGATAGAGACGCCAGGGGAGAAAAGAAATAGAGAAGGATGAATAGATTTCCCCAAGGACCTATGCGTAAATACAGAAAACTGCAAGAGCCTGTTTGTAAAGCAAAATTTCCCGTTGATTTAAAACCCGAATGAAGAGATGCCAAAAATGAAAGTTGGAGAGTTTTTCAAACTCTACAACATTGCTTTAGGGCTCAAGTTCAAAAACTCAAAGCTTATATTTTTACACGTGAATCTTTGAACAAAAGTCGGATTTGAATTGCTTTTGTCCTAAAGAGCGTAACTTTATAAAATTCAGGACCTAAATGCAAGCATTTATGACACGTCATGATGACGGGATAGACTTGTCATAATGATTGGATAGACATGTCATAATAACTTGCACCTTTTACACTTTAGCCCTGAGTGAATTTTGAAAGTTACTTTTGTAAATCAAATACTTGCATAAAAGGACTTGTACTTTTATAAAATTACATAAATACCCTTATTTTCACCACTTTACCCAAAATTTTTACACAGTTCAACATATACATTTCAAATTAAACTTTTGAATAAATATATATTTTACAAGACATAAAGTAAGAAAAACATATTTCACTTATTTTGAAATTACCCTAATCCAAATACATTTTGCAAAAACAACCCTAGGTTTTTCTGTAATTACAAAAATGCCCTTTTTACTTGCACTTTAAATTTTCTAAAACTTCACACAAACACACATGAGCTTTACACTCACAAGCACATACTTCACACTAACAAAATATATGTCTAGCATTTCAAGTACACGAACTGTCACAGGACCGGAGCAAAATAGATGGCGAAAATGAGAAAATTGGTGTAGTAAATTTGATGGTGAAAATGAGCAAATTGGTGTAGTAAATTTGTCACACCCGATTTATAAAGAACATAAATCGAGCAATCATATATGCGCCAGGATCAAGTCACACATATATACAACAGAATCATCAAGATATCACAACACGTATCTCGAAACAAAAGCGTATAAATTATAAATGAATATCTTTATTACAACTGAATTAAGAATCAGTTCAAGGAATGCAGAAGCGTAAAATAAAATACATGAAAGGTAGGGCACCACAGGGACGTCAACTGGGAGACAACGCCTAGAAATCGTCGAGTCCGCTGATGTAGTTCTCCACGTCGCCGGGTACTGAGCAGCAGTCGAAGACATCCCAAAGAGAACAGAAGAGTAGAGAAGGCAAGTGTGAGTACACAACTTGTACTCAACAAGTATAACACGAGTATGAGGCTCTAAGGTTAGCTGACTCAACTGCATTAGCTTTTAATCTTGGCAAATTTTATCAAAGCTATTTACTACAAGTGAATGAATTACCATAACCCAAGTTACATAATAATTAATCAGAATTAATCATGAGACTACTGAAAACCAACCAAACCACCAAGGTAAACCCCACTAATCAAACGGAGGATCTGGGCCACTCATGACTGTGAGCACAGCTGATATATCAGTTTTACACTCTCGAGAGGTTGCACAACTTTACCCACAACTCGTGAGCTACGCCAATTGTTCATCACACTTCCTTAGGTGAGATGGCTAGCAAGCACACTACGAGACCGTTAAAAAGGATCACATTGGTAAGGTGTAACCGCTAAGGATTCTGGATCAGCGACGATGGGGCCCACCTCACGGGGGTACAAGCACACAGCACAGACCAAGCCGGAGGAGCAGGAACCATTGAAGCTTACCACCCCTCTTGCCCCGCAGGTAAGTTACTCCCGAACCAACACGACCTAATTAGTAAGTCAAGACCGTCCCATTCCAATCTTGTGGTTGCGCGGTTGTCCCAGGTTGTCGCTCTATGAACCGGTCCTTATGGAGAGTGGCCAACAAAGCACTAAGCACCGTGCTAGCCCCCTAAACCATGTTTCTAACAAAACATATTTTTAAGGAGACGTGACCCGCTCAAGCACACAGCACAGAGGGCCACACTCAGAATTAAGTTGCATATAACCATTAATCAAATTAATTAAAAAGGACCGAGGTGTGTGAGAGCGTAGCACCTAGCACAACTAACCAAAATGCAACCCAAGGTATTTATATAAAGGATAAAAGTGGCTAGGAAATCCTTATAGGCATACAGTATTAAAATGCAGTATGGAGTTGTATTTAAAAGTGATAGAATGTTCATGTTATACTTGCCTTCCTCAAAGTTCTCCTGCTGCTGCTCAAAAGCTTCAGAAGATGGTGGCTCTTGGTACTCGTCAAAAGGCTCAGCGCCTACTCACGATCGCAACGCCAAAACATGGTCCAGCACATACACATACATGCAAGCAAGTACAAAAGATAAGAAACAGTATAACATTACATCAAAACAGTACACAAAACTATGAATAAACTGTTCTACATGTTACAATGATCGCGTGGACATAAAGAACACCTAAAACGGAGCTAGAACGCGAAAACTACGCTTGAAACAAGATCCAGGGACCTATCTGCGAGAAAAACTGAGCCACAGGGGGTTCTGGACAAAAACCAGGGGTTTAGGTGCAAAAACTAGAAAGATCTGAGGGCTAACGCGCTAAAACAGCCAGGCTGGGCTTCGAACCTCAAATTTGGAAAGCTCAGGGGGGTCCATGCAAGAAACAGGGCTAAACTGCAATTATTATTGAACTGAAGTGGACCGTTGGTTTATTTCGGTAAAGTGCAGGGTCTCTTTAGAAAAGTTACCAGCGCCAATCGATACGCTGCTCCTTTGACTCGCCGCGGGACTGATTTGGGCCACTGGATCTACATCGGATGGCTCAGGGCGCGGGGTCGCGAGGGGGCAGCGGCGCTGACCGCCGGAGCTGAGTTTCCGCAGCGGAGCTTCATCGGGACTCGTCGGAGCAGGCGGTCTGGGGCGACAGCAGGTCTTTTAGCCTGCGGTTTGGCCGTAGAGTATGAGCGCGGGATGGGTAATCCATTGGTGGGCTCAGGAAAGCGCGGCATCGGCCGGAGAGGATGGCTCGCGGTGACAGGCGGCTCGGGTTCACCGGCATCCCACGTTAGCACGGTTCCGGCCCCTGGGGTGACCCACTGGCCATGATATCGGGTGCAAAAGGAAGTGCAGGTCGTGGTGGGGCTCACCTAGGCCCGAATCGAACAAAGACGACCTGCTGGGGGCGCGACGGCGATGTCCGACGGTTAGGGCGGTGCGGTGCTCGTGGACGGGTCGACGCGGCGATGCTCCAGGCGTCTGGATCCCACGGTCGGGCTCGGGATCGTTCTGCGAAGCCGAGAGGTGGGCTAGGGAGGCGTGAGGCTCACCGGCAGCGAGCAATTGCTCGGGAAAGGACTCACTGGCGGTGATGTCTTCGGGGTTAAATCTGGCGCATGCAGGGCTTCGGATCGGGGATAGTGGCCTCGCTGATGCTCCAGGAGTCGAGGCGATGCTGCTGTGCGACTCTGGCGGGGCAGGGGTGGGGCAGAATGGCATGGCCTCGTCGGCGCAGAGGCTCTGCGCGGCGGAGCGGTGCAGGCGCGGCGAGCTAGGGTTTGGGGCTGCGCTACCGTGCAAGATAAGGGCGCAGGGGGTTCCGCGGGGTGGTTTAAAGGGAAAAGCCGGAGATCACGGCCGTGACCGGTGAGCGCGTGGAGGAAGCGAGGGACGGGGATGACCAGTGGGGCCACAGCGTCAGCAAGATGGGCACCGAGCGGGGTGCGGGCGCGTGCTCGCGGGCTGAGCGGAGCTGGGCGAGCGGGCCGTGCTGAAAGGCGCTGGTGTTAGCTAGGGCGGGGCTGGCTGCTGGATCCGCGCATGGAAGAGAGCTGGAACTAGGCCGAGCGGGAGAAAGAGGGAAGGAGGCGGGCCGGGCCCGGGAGAGGAGAAAGGAGGGGTGCTGCGGGCTGGGCCTCAGCTGGGGTTTGGGTTGGGTTCCCTTTCCTTTTTTTTATTCTATTCCCTATTTCCTTTCAACTCAACTCAAACTATTTGAATTCAAATGAAATTTGAATTCCAACCCCTATGAAATCAAACAAAATAAAACATGCACCAGCATGAATGCAACAACGAGTTTAACCTAGAAAAATTTTATTTACTTGTGAAACAAAATTAGATTGAATGCAAGACTAATCATATTAAATCCTAGAAAATTAAATAAAGCCAATTAAAATTATTATTAAATGCTGAAATTTAAACTAGGTTGTTACAAACCCTACCCCCTTATAGGAATCTCGTCCCCGAGATTCAGCTAGACTGGCTAGCAAAGAGATCGGGATATGTCTTTCTCAGCTCATCTTCTCGCTCCCATGTAGCCTCATCCTCTGTGTGATGACTCCACTGAACTCTGCACATCTTGATGCACTTGTTCCGTGTAACTCTTTCGGACGTCTCCAGAATCTTCACCGGACGCTCGGTGTAAGTCGGATCTTCCTGTACGTCCAAACCTTCTAGCGGTGCTTGTTCTTCTGGCACCCTCAAGCACTTCTTCAGCTGGGACACGTGAAACACATCGTGCACTCCTGAGAGATTGGGAGGCAACTCCAATCGATATGCCACCTCTCCTTTCCATTCCAAAACCCTGAACGGATCGATGTATCGAGGGGCTAGCTTCCCCCTCACGTTAAACCTGCGAGTTCCTCTCATCGGCGAGACCTTCAGGTACACATGATCACCCACAGTAAAGGTCAGATCTCGACGACGAACATCTGCGTAGCTCTTCTGACGAGTCTGTGCGACCCTCAAGTTCTCTCGCACCTGCTGTACCAACTGCTCTGCCTCTTCAACAATATCCGGACCAAACACCTGCCTCTCGCCAATCTGATCCCAATACAGCGGAGTCTTGCACTTCCGACCATACAGGGCCTCGACAGGAGATTTCTTCAGACTGGCCTGATAGCTGTTGTTGTATGAAAACTCTGCATACGGCAGGCATTTATCCCAGCTGGTACCATGCTGAATAGCGCAGGCTCGAAGCATATCCTCCAACACCTGGTTGGTTCTCTCTGTCTGCCCATCTGTCTGAGGATGATAAGCGGTACTGAAGCGCAGCTTCGTATCCAACGAATCATGCAACTGCTCCCAGAACCGTGAAGTGAACTGAGATCCTCGATCAGATATGATCTTCTTCGGAACTCCATGCAGACAGACGATCCTAGAGATGTACAACTCTGCGAGTCTCGCGCCGGAGTAAGTAGTGTTCACCGGAATGAAGTGGGCAACCTTCGTCAACCGGTCCACTACTACCCATATAGAGTTGTACCCTTTTTGAGTACGAGGCAAGCCAACAATGAAGTCCATGGTGATCTCCTCCCATTTCCACTCTGGAATCTTCAACGGCTGCAATAACCCTGCTGGCCTCTGATGCTCTGCCTTGACACGCTGACAAGTGTCACAGATAGCCACGTACTCCGCAACTGAACGCTTCATCCCATACCACCAGAATCATTCCTTCAGGTCGTAATACATCTTTGTGCTGCTCGGATGAATGGAATATGCCGTATCATGAGCCTCGCTAAAGATCAGCTTCCTGAGATCCGCTACATCCGGCACACATATCCGACCCTTGTACCACAAGGTACCCTGATCATCCTCTCTGAAATGAGGTGCCTTGCCAATCTTGAGCAGTTCACGGATCTCCTGCAGCTTCTTATCTTCTTTCTGATGCTGCCTGATCTCTGCCTCTAGAGTGGGTTCTGCCTCGAATGATGTACCCGAGGTGTGATGCAAGAAACCCAGGTTCAACTGCTCAAACTCCTCGCATAACTCCTGAGGCATCTGAAAAGCCATGGCCATGTTAACATAGCTCTTCCTGCTCAGAGCATCTGCTACAACATTGGCCTTGCCCGGATGATAGTGAATCTCCAGGTCATAATCCTTGACCAACTCTAGCCATCTTCTCTGCCGCATGTTCAGCTCATTCTGAGTGAAAATATACTTGAAACTCTTGTGATCGGTATAAATATCACACCTCTGCCCAAACAAGTAATGCCTCCATATCTTCAGAGCATGCACAACTGCGGCTAACTCCAGATCATGAGTGGGATAATTCAGCTCGTGCCGGTGCAACTGCCACGAGGCATAAGCGATAACTCTGCCATCCTGCATCAGGGCACAACCAAGACCATCCCTCGAAGCATCACAATACACTGTGAACCTCTTGCTCTAGTCTGGCAGAGTAAGGACTGGCACAGTAGTCAACCTCGTCTTCAGCTCCTCGATGGCATTCTGACGCTCATCAGTCCAAGAGAAATCCACACCCTTCTCCAGCAAGGAAGTCAAAGGCTTCGCGATCTTGGAGAAATTCTCAATGAACCTCCAATAATATCCTGCTAAGCCTAGAAAAGAGCGGACTTCCTTCATCGTCTGCGGTACCACCCATTCAAGCACATCCTTCACCTTTCCGGGGTCCACAGCAATACCTCCCTTGAAGATGACATGACCGAGGAATGGGACCTCGTCAATCCAGAATTCGCACTTGCTGAGCTTGGCATACAGCTTGTGCTCTCTGAGTCTCTGCAACACAAGCCTCAGATGCTTCTCATGCTCTGCTTCTGACTTGGAATATATCAGAATATCATCAATGAATATCACCACAAAGTTGTCCAGATAATCCATGAAAACCTTGTTCATCAGATGCATGAAGAAAGCCGGACCATTGGTCAAGCCAAAAGACATGACCGTATACTCGTATAGCCCATACTTGCAGGTGAATGCCGTCTTCTGGATATCCTCAGGACGAATCTTCAGCTGGTGATAACCCGAACGCAGATCAATCTTCGAGAATACACAAGCACCCTAAAGCTGATCAAAAAGATCCTCGATGCAAGGCAATGGATGCTTGTTCTTGATGGTGACTGCATTCAGATCCCGATAATCGACGCACATTCTCTTCGCTCCATCCTTCTTCTCTACAAGCAGTACAGGAAAAGCCCAAGGAGAGAAACTGCGACGGATATTGTGGCAGAACCAACCTTAATTATACCGGCTCAAGTACGTGAGTCCATTCCTGAGGGCTCCAACGTGCTTCAAACGGTATAATCCCTTGGCCTGTCGGGTAACGTCCCGATAAACCACCGATACACAGGATCAAATAAGGTTACCTCACTCGAAGGTGAGTCCAGAGATACAATTACCATCACATTTTTACATCACAGGGATTTACATTATAAGAGTTTCCAAAAGAAGTACGAAGTTTCAAATTAAGAGAAAAGGATTACAAACCATTAAAGCTATGGTTTTGGCAGCGGAAAACATACGCGACGATTACAACACGTCGTTAAGACGGATGTCATGCTAAGCCCAGGCACGACATCACTCGGTATCACCAATGTTGGTCGGGGACGGATTCTATTCCACGGACCAATCATCTGGAAGAGCACAGGGCCAAGGCCAGGGAAGAGTAGGGTCTTCAAAAACTTAACCTGAAAAACATAAAACTAGCAAGGCTGAGTATACTAATACTCAGCAAGGCTTACCCGGGGTTGGGTATACTTTAGCCCGTAACTAGACTTATGAAGGCATTGCAAAGGCTCTGGGTTTATTTTCAGCTGAAAAGTAACAAAGAGTATGAACTATTTTCAAGTTTTAGCTTTCATTTTCTAGTTGAGTATTTATTCTAGATTAGCACCTACACTAAGCAAGCAAGGTAGGGATTTATCATTCAACAAGATTATCTATCATTAGTTCAATTTCTTACTCAATGTGGCAGAAGGGATAAGCAGTCTCAATCCTCGTGAGAGGCGGACGATTCGAATCGAATTTAACCTTGCAAGGTAAACCTAACTCACACGCTCGGAAGATCCAACGATCATTCCCAAGCAACCGTTTGCCTTTCATTCCGGGTCGTGGATCAGGTCCACCACAAGCGACTGCAGGACCGTACGCACACCCAATGTGTACAGGACATACGTCTGTAGCGCGACTACAAAACCCGTATTCCTGTCTGCCTTGCAGAACGCACTCCCGCACGTCGGTGCGTGTGAACATAACATAAAATCGAGTGGTGGCAGGTATGTCCACTTGCCGGGCCGATTGGTTACTAGGCTTGCCGCTTACCATATTTCGCGGCATGTGGCTAGTACTTTCAAAAACTTAGCCACCACTACCACACATTCCGATCTTAAGACTTTTATCAAAACAGACAGGGTAAAACCTCAGGTCATGATACAACACATGACCCTGTCCGTCATCCTTATAGTGGTTGCAGAAATGTAAACATGCAACTCCTATATCGCGCGAGTGACAGGAAATCACTCGACTTCTACCGGTCCTATTAGCGAAGCATCTATCCGATAAGGACTCGGGAGCATTACATTGGATTCCTAGGATTCATGCATCTAGGGTTTCACCACAACTCCTAGACTTAATGCAAGATATAAAATAAATAGCATAGATTGCAGTGTAATTAAAGTAATGGGATATGTCCGGGGCTTGCCTTTACTGGTGGGACTGAAGTCAGAAATGTTAATATCTTCCGAACTTTGGTTCGGGGCTTCTGATATTCCCTTGGTGACATTCCTTTGGTCTTCAGGAACATCTTCCGTAGACTCCGGGGAGATCTCGCAGGTACCGTTACCGAACGTAGTCGTATCTACATGCAATGCAACATTTCATTCAAAGTGTGCACATAACACTACTTTACTTCCCAATACAATTGCAATTTAGCATTCATATAACACACTATTCACCTAACACGCAAAAAGATCTGAAACTAAACTTAGATAGAGCTTTAAGAGGACATCTAATTATGATCGGCTACTTGCTGAAGATTGCAACAGAGCCGATTGGAAACAATGAGGGTTTAGCCGATGGAATGGTGCGTCGATTTCCTAGGTGATCGATAAAAGCATCGATTACCCTGGCAGAAGGATGATTCCTAAAACAGTTGTCTTAACTGAGATGTGCTTAAGTGTTACTCTAGGTAACTAAGTGTGGTTATATCGACTTGATTACGTCAACACAACAATTGAGTGACGTATATCCAATCTTTCAGTCGATAAATCGACTGATAGGAGTATGTAGATAAGGAAACGGAAACTAAGGATCGATCGGCCGTGTTTGACTGATACGAAAAACGACTAGAATCGGCTTGGGTCGGCCGATGGCAAGAACCCTAAGATTGTGTGTGCACTTTAAATTGATCAGCTGCGTGGCAGTTGAGGTAGGACAGGACAACAGAAGTATTACTGGCAGTAGCCGATATTAGAAAGATAACAACCGTTTCAGTTAACCAGCCGATGGTAGAAACATATCAAAAGAAATGTATCGGCTGACAGCTGTTACGCAGAAACATCCTAGACTCAAGGAAAAGGGTGCTTAGCGGCTGAGCTAATAGCCGACACTGAAGCACAGCTACAGAGATGTATCAGCTAAGCAGCAGATATACCTGAACTAACAAGGATCTTTATACGACATGGAACTCAAGGAAATAGCAATTAAGACGAGGACAGTGTCTTGATGGTAGGGATATGAATGTTTGTGTGATGGATTAACTAATTATCACACTTTTCCACTTGAAACACACATTTTATAATCTATACCTAGCTACAACACATGCATAACACAAAAGACACAAATCAAGCATACATTTCCTAATATTTAACCTAGACTACAAATCAAGGCTTTTAATTCAAGAGCACAACATAAAACTTGTAGAGTTTGACTTAGGGTTTCAAACAAAACTGATTTTACATTTTTATGAACTTCTTACGAAAATCTATAAAATGTAGAAGTTCATCGATTTGAAATACAGAAAGCTTTGGAAATTTTACAAAGAACACCCTAGAACTTTCTAAAACATAGCAATCAAGTCCCTGGTCCAGAAAAACAGATAACAGAAAGTTAACGACGATATCTCGACAAAGGAATTGCCGGCATTAGAAAGATTCATTGGATTAGGGCAAACCTTGGGGTAGACTTAGTCGTGGAGAAGAATACGCGGAAAGTAAATTCCCGCGGTGAATAGGATTGGCGACGATAAGATGAGCTCGACGATGACGAGATCCTGAGGATGACGAAGAAGTTTGTCGGGGATGGTTGCCGTGGGTGGAAGATGGCCTGTTGTCTTGTACACGCACGCGCTTGCTGAATCGAGTCGAGCCGGTCACCGGTAGAGCACTCTCGCTCGTATCCGTGGACGTGCTAGTCCAAATCCGTCCGGACCTTCGCTTTCGCCTCGCCGCGCCACACTCACCCTCTTTGCCTCGACTTCCGCACGGATGAAGGGAACTCGCCGTGCGTGGCTCCTCCGAGCTCATTGCACCCGGTCGCCACCTCCGCGTTGCCGCCTTTCCTTTCGGCTCGCCGCTCCTCGTGCATCTCATGAGCGAGCGAGCTCGCATCCTTCCTTTCAATTCGTCGGTCTTCGTCGGGCGTGCTCCATTGATGGCGGTGCCCCTGAACTGGCGACCGCCTCCTCCCCGTGCTTGCTAGCGTCGGCGCCGGCCTGATGATTGGGTTCGCGTCCCTGAATAACAGCCGCCATCGTCACTCCTGCACTATCACCGACAGCCTCGCCGACACTCCCACATACGTGTGCCTGCGCGTTCCCGCATTCGCGAACTCCGCGCTCAAGCTCGCGCAGACCGTTCCACAACGTGCCGCCGGTCTCGCATCCGCACACGCACGCCTGCACGTCGTCGTCCTGCTCGGCCTCCACTCCACCTGCGCGCGCTCGTTCGCGCCACGGCCGTATCCTCACCGGCTCCCTGTGTCTGCGCTCACCGGCTCAGTTCACGCCGCTCGCTCGGGCCGCTCCTGCTCTGCCGCGCTGACGCCCGCAGCTGCGCGCGTCCGCCTGCCTGGGACCCGCCAGCCCGCGCGCCTCCGGTCTTGCGCCGCACTACCGCACGCCGCCAGCGACAGCCACTCGCCCACGCGCCTTAGCTCCGCCAATGCCGCGCGCTGCCACACCTCCACATGGGCCGAGCCGTCGCGCCAACGTCTGCTACCTGGAGCCGCGCCGCTCCTGCGCTCCACCCGCGCGCCTCCCGAGCGGCGCGCATCCACGCCCGCCTCGCTCTGGCGCCACCGCGCTTCCACGCCAGGCCGCCCAGCCACGCGCACCGCTTGGGACCGCCGGCTCCTCGCCGCCAGCCGCGCCGAGCTGCCTGCCTGCGCACGCCCGCGAGCCGAGCCAGCGCCGCTCCCTGGCTCCCGCGCGCCTGGGCCCGCCGCGCGCGCCCGCCAGCGCCCCGCCTGGGCCCGCAGCTCGCGCCGCTCCTCGGGCTCGCCCGCGTGGGGCCGCTGCCGCTGCGCGCCGGCCCCGCGCGCCCCGCACCGCCTGCTGCCGCCTGGGCCGGCCGCCGTCGCCTGCTGCGGTGGCTGCTACTGCCTGTGTTGAAGAGAGGAAGGGGATAGGTGTGCTGCCCGTGAGAGGAGGAAAAGAAGGAGACGGCAGGGAACAGATAAGGCAGAGGGAGAAGAAAAACAGAGAAGAAAGGGAATTGGAACTTCCCAAGGACTTAAGCGCAAAATCAGAAAATTGCAGGGACCTATTTGTAAAGTAAAATTTTCCATCGATCTAAAACCCGAATAAAGAAATGCCCAAAACGAAAGTTGGAGAGTTTTTCAAGCTCTACAACATTGCTTTAGGGCTCAAGTTCAAAAACTCAAAATTTATATTTTTATACGTGAAGTTTTGAATAAAAGTTGGATTTGTACTGTGTTTGTCCTAAAGAATGAAATTTTATAAAATTCAGGACCTAAATGCAAGCATTTATGACATGTCATAATGACGGGATAGAATCGTCATAATGATCGGATAGACATGTCATGATGACTTGCACTTTTTACACTTTAGCCCTGAGTAACCGTGAAAATTACTTTTGTAAATGAAACATTTGCATAAAAGGACTTGTACTTTTATAAAATTACATAAACACCCTTATTTTTACCATTTTACCCAAACTTTTTACCCACTTCAACAGATGCATTTCAAATGCAACTTTTGGATAAATATATATTTTTTTACAGGGAATAAAATATGAAAAACACGTTTGCAAAACCACCCTTTACTTATTTCGAAATTACCTCCCATCCAAACACATTTTGCAAAAACAACCCTAGGTTTTCTGTAATTACAAAAATACCCTTTTTTTACTTGCACTTTTAAGTTTTCAAAAGTTTCACATAAACACACACAAGCTTTACACCTAACAAACACATATTTCACACTAACAAATTATATGCCTAGCATTACAAATACACGAACTGTCACAGCCTCCCCCCCTAAAAAGAATCTCGTCCCGAGATTCGGACGAAAGACTTTTAAGGGAAGAGAAGCAAATCATACATTAAGAGTAACAGGAAACAATCATACCAGAGAAATAAAAGTCGTTGGAATATGAGAAGATAAGTATATCGAAAACGTGGACAGATGGTATATGGATGAGTTTGACGAGAAAAGAGAGAAAAAGGTGATCAAGTTTTTCAAGAATCGAGATCACAACAGGAAATCACAACATGAGGACGATAAATATCGGTGATATTCATCAGAAAACTTATGGATAGCAAGTGAAGATAGTACGAGAGATTGATGAGTGATGTTTGAAACATTCTTGCTCAGAGTTTATTATCTGAATGATTTAGATGATATTGATTGTAAAACATGCCTATTGATGCTGATGCAATCAAGGGATAATGATAAGATGCTCCAATTCAGAGTGCAATGCTCGGTATATAACCATGAACATGATGCACTGTTGAGATGTATGATTGCGATGATGGTGCAACATGAGGATGGAGGACTCCATGCACGACCGAGATGGTGCATATGATACAATGCATTACCATGATGCTGACCAAATGATGCATACACTATGATGCAAGGATGATGATATTTGCAATGTATGCACGTTTGAAATGCATGAAGTATGATGCATACCCTCATGAGTTGATGATGCATGTGACTCGCACCCTACAACCGTTCTCTCGTAGCTAACACCTGGATAGTCCTATATCCTTAGACAAGGATTTGAAGTTAGGACACTAGTAAGACTGCATAAGAAGAGATTGCAGTGGGGTTACATCACATAGACCTAGTCACCAGTGCGCCCCTAATGGCTCAATCATATGGCTGCAGCGCACATGAGGCCTTAGGTTCCGACACGGCATCATGGTCATGTGATTAAACACCACCACAAAAGAGGAATAACAACCTTATAGTGCCAACAGCAACAAGATAGGTCTTAAGAAGCCGAAGACAACCTAAAGCTGTACAGGAGGCACACTCGTTAGTTAGTCTACGGGCTTTCGATGATGATGCAACACCATGCATTGACCAAAATGGTATATGTTATGATGCATGACTTTTTGCCGGGAGAATTGTATGCAAAATGTAATTATTGTCATACATCTTTTTAATTTATCCAAAATCATCTGAGCAAAAAAAATTGAAGGTACAGCTCTCAGATGTTGTAACCAGATTAGTCAACGATATACGGTACAACACCAAGAGAGGATAGATAGATCACTAAATGATGGATTGAAGGATTTGATGATAACCATCAAGGTTTAACCATCAAAGAAGAAACTCAATGTTTCTGCCAAAGCAGATTCAAAGCGAAATCAAGGGTTTGATTTAGCTGTCGAGCTAAGATCGGCGATAAGGTTCAAACTAGCAGATTATGTTGGCTCCTACAACACAAAGTCTAGGCAAGCATTCAGATACAAGCACATATTTCAGTACATCAACGTAACAAACAAGGCAATCGAATCAATCCAAAATGTCAGGATGCATGCACGTTGTACACGTCCTCACAACCAAAAATAACTGCCAAGTAATCTTGGTCTTACATGGTTAAGTACGGTGGCATCATATAGATACGTCTCTCCCTATATATATACTAGTCGTTCTTACGTTCAAGCTTACGTAACGAGGTTAGCATACCTGCAGAAAATCACAATATATATATATTGAACCTTTCATGCCAGCATGTCATGAAAGCGCCCCCAATCATTACTGTTCACTATAGAAACAGCATCTGTACAATTACCGCCGTACAGACAACGTTAACATACGTTATCGAGATAACGTATTCACGGGGGTACCGCAAAATGCGGGGGTATGATCTGTGATCGCCATACCCTGCGCCGAACCATATACTCCCAATATAATCAACCTAAGTTGGTATATTGGCAGCATCTCAAGTAGGCCACTGCTTGAGAAACAGCGTTCGGTTCGCATCACCGACGGGAAGGCCAAGCTCCCTCAGTTGGCTGAGGATCCTTACCTCCTTACCTCACCATCGAAGATGTCGTTACAGAAAGTAAGGTTGGGTTGTGCATGAATTTAAGTTTTGACAGGAAGGTAATGCTGGTAGTTAGGATTATATATATATAGCCACCTCTATTTCCCTCATAAACATTACCCTAGGGCTTTACGGACTAGGCATAATCCTTAACGAATCCAACGCGGCTTTGCCAAACATTTTGTTGGTCAAACTTTTATACTGAAAGCATTTTTAAGGTAAAATGTATCTCTAGGGTAACCTTATAGCTCTGATACCAGCTGTGGCAGAACCAACCTGAATTATACCGGCTCAAGTACGTGAGTCCATTCCTGAGGGCTCCAACGTGCTTCAAACGGTATAATCCCTTGGCCTGTCGGGTAACGTCCCGATAAACCACCGATACACAGGATCAAATAAGGTTACCTCACTCGAAGGTGAGTCCAGAGATACAATTACCATCACATTTTTACATCACAGGGATTTACATTATAAGAGTTTCCAAAAGAAGTACGAAGTTTCAAATTAAGAGAAAAGGATTACAAACCATTAAAGCTATGGTTTTGGCAGCGGAAAACATACGCGACGATTACAACACGTCGTTAAGACGGATGTCATGCTAAGCCCAGGCACGACATCACTCGGTATCACCAATGTTGGTCGGGGACGGATTCTATTCCACGGACCAATCATCTGGAAGAGCACAGGGCCAAGGCCAGGGAAGAGTAGGGTCTTCAAAACTTAACCTGAAAAACATAAAACTAGCAAGGCTGAGTATACTAATACTCAGCAAGGCTTACCCGGGGTTGGGTATACTTTAGCCCGTAACTAGACTTATGAAGGCATTGCAAAGGCTCTGGGTTTATTTTCAGCTGAAAAGTAACAAAGAGTATGAACTATTTTCAAGTTTTAGCTTTCATTTTCTAGTTGAGTATTTATTCTAGATTAGCACCTACACTAAGCAAGCAAGGTAGGGATTTATCATTCAACAAGATTATCTATCATTAGTTCAATTTCTTACTCAATGTGGCAGAAGGGATAAGCAGTCTCAATCCTCGTGAGAGGCGGACGATTCGAATCGAATTTAACCTTGCAAGGTAAACCTAACTCACACGCTCGGAAGATCCAACGATCATTCCCAAGCAACCGTTTGCCTTTCATTCCGGGTCGTGGATCAGGTCCACCACAAGCGACTGCAGGACCGTACGCACACCCAATGTGTACAGGACATACGTCTGTAGCGCGACTACAAAACCCGTATTCCTGTCTGCCTTGCAGAACGCACTCCCGCACGTCGGTGCGTGTGAACATAACATAAAATCGAGTGGTGGCAGGTATGTCCACTTGCCGGGCCGATTGGTTACTAGGCTTGCCGCTTACCATATTTCGCGGCATGTGGCTAGTACTTTCAAAAACTTAGCCACCACTACCACACATTCCGATCTTAAGACTTTTATCAAAACAGACAGGGTAAAACCTCAGGTCATGATACAACACATGACCCTGTCCGTCATCCTTATAGTGGTTGCAGAAATGTAAACATGCAACTCCTATATCGCGCGAGTGACAGGAAATCACTCGACTTCTACCGGTCCTATTAGCGAAGCATCTATCCGATAAGGACTCGGGAGCATTACATTGGATTCCTAGGATTCATGCATCTAGGGTTTCACCACAACTCCTAGACTTAATGCAAGATATAAAATAAATAGCATAGATTGCAGTGTAATTAAAGTAATGGGATATGTCCGGGGCTTGCCTTTACTGGTGGGACTGAAGTCAGAAATGTTAATATCTTCCGAACTTTGGTTCGGGGCTTCTGATATTCCCTTGGTGACATTCCTTTGGTCTTCAGGAACATCTTCCGTAGACTCCGGGGAGATCTCGCAGGTACCGTTACCGAACGTAGTCGTATCTACATGCAATGCAACATTTCATTCAAAGTGTGCACATAACACTACTTTACTTCCCAATACAATTGCAATTTAGCATTCATATAACACACTATTCACCTAACACGCAAAAAGATCTGAAACTAAACTTAGATAGAGCTTTAAGAGGACATCTAATTATGATCGGCTACTTGCTGAAGATTGCAACAGAGCCGATTGGAAACAATGAGGGTTTAGCCGATGGAATGGTGCGTCGATTTCCTAGGTGATCGATAAAAGCATCGATTACCCTGGCAGAAGGATGATTCCTAAAACAGTTGTCTTAACTGAGATGTGCTTAAGTGTTACTCTAGGTAACTAAGTGTGGTTATATCGACTTGATTACGTCAACACAACAATTGAGTGACGTATATCCAATCTTTCAGTCGATAAATCGACTGATAGGAGTATGTAGATAAGGAAACGGAAACTAAGGATCGATCGGCCGTGTTTGACTGATACGAAAAACGACTAGAATCGGCTTGGGTCGGCCGATGGCAAGAACCTAAGATTGTGTGTGCACTTTAAATTGATCAGCTGCGTGGCAGTTGAGGTAGGACAGGACAACAGAAGTATTACTGGCAGTAGCCGATATTAGAAAGATAACAACCGTTTCAGTTAACCAGCCGATGGTAGAAACATATCAAAAGAAATGTATCGGCTGACAGCTGTTACGCAGAAACATCCTAGACTCAAGGAAAAGGGTGCTTAGCGGCTGAGCTAATAGCCGACACTGAAGCACAGCTACAGAGATGTATCAGCTAAGCAGCAGATATACCTGAACTAACAAGGATCTTTATACGACATGGAACTCAAGGAAATAGCAATTAAGACGAGGACAGTGTCTTGATGGTAGGGATATGAATGTTTGTGTGATGGATTAACTAATTATCACACTTTTCCACTTGAAACACACATTTTATAATCTATACCTAGCTACAACACATGCATAACACAAAAGACACAAATCAAGCATACATTTCCTAATATTTAACCTAGACTACAAATCAAGGCTTTTAATTCAAGAGCACAACATAAAACTTGTAGAGTTTGACTTAGGGTTTCAAACAAAACTGATTTTACATTTTTATGAACTTCTTACGAAAATCTATAAAATGTAGAAGTTCATCGATTTGAAATACAGAAAGCTTTGGAAATTTTACAAAGAACACCCTAGAACTTTCTAAAACATAGCAATCAAGTCCCTGGTCCAGAAAAACAGATAACAGAAAGTTAACGACGATATCTCGACAAAGGAATTGCCGGCATTAGAAAGATTCATTGGATTAGGGCAAACCTTGGGGTAGACTTAGTCGTGGAGAAGAATACGCGGAAAGTAAATTCCCGCGGTGAATAGGATTGGCGACGATAAGATGAGCTCGACGATGACGAGATCCTGAGGATGACGAAGAAGTTTGTCGGGGATGGTTGCCGTGGGTGGAAGATGGCCTGTTGTCTTGTACACGCACGCGCTTGCTGAATCGAGTCGAGCCGGTCACCGGTAGAGCACTCTCGCTCGTATCCGTGGACGTGCTAGTCCAAATCCGTCCGGACCTTCGCTTTCGCCTCGCCGCGCCACACTCACCCTCTTTGCCTCGACTTCCGCACGGATGAAGGGAACTCGCCGTGCGTGGCTCCTCCGAGCTCATTGCACCGGTCGCCACCTCCGCGTTGCCGCCTTTCCTTTCGGCTCGCCGCTCCTCGTGCATCTCATGAGCGAGCGAGCTCGCATCCTTCCTTTCAATTCGTCGGTCTTCGTCGGGCGTGCTCCATTGATGGCGGTGCCCCTGAACTGGCGACCGCCTCCTCCCCGTGCTTGCTAGCGTCGGCGCCGGCCTGATGATTGGGTTCGCGTCCCTGAATAACAGCCGCCATCGTCACTCCTGCACATCACCGACAGCCTCGCCGACACTCCCACATACGTGTGCCTGCGCGTTCCCGCATTCGCGAACTCCGCGCTCAAGCTCGCGCAGACCGTTCCACAACGTGCCGCCGGTCTCGCATCCGCACACGCACGCCTGCACGTCGTCGTCCTGCTCGGCCTCCACTCCACCTGCGCGCGCTCGTTCGCGCCACGGCCGTATCCTCACCGGCTCCCTGTGTCTGCGCTCACCGGCTCAGTTCACGCCGCTCGCTCGGGCCGCTCCTGCTCTGCCGCGCTGACGCCCGCAGCTGCGCGCGTCCGCCTGCCTGGGACCCGCCAGCCCGCGCGCCTCCGTCTTGCGCCGCACTACCGCACGCCGCCAGCGACAGCCACTCGCCCACGCGCCTTAGCTCCGCCAATGCCGCGCGCTTGCCACACCTCCACATGGGCCGAGCCGTCGCGCCAACGTCTGCTACCTGGAGCCGCGCCGCTCCTGCGCTCCACCCGCGCGCCTCCCGAGCGGCGCGCATCCACGCCCGCCTCGCTCTGGCGCCACCGCGCTTCCACGCCAGGCCGCCCAGCCACGCGCACCGCTTGGGACCGCCGGTCCTCGCCGCCAGCCGCGCCGAGCTGCCTGCCTGCGCACGCCCGCGAGCCGAGCCAGCGCCGCTCCCTGGCTCCCGCGCGCCTGGGCCCGCCGCGCCGCCCGCCAGCGCCCCGCCTGGGCCCGCAGCTCGCGCCGCTCCTCGGGCTCGCCCGCGTGGGCCGCTGCCGCTGCGCGCGGCCCCGCCGGCCCCGCACCGCCTGCTGCCGCCTGGGCCGGCCGCCTCGCCTGCTGCGGTGGCTGCTACTGCCTGTGTTGAAGAGAGGAAGGGGATAGGTGTGCTGCCCGTGAGAGGAGGAAAAGAAG
>NW_020356369.1:0-49885 GCF_002211085.1 Panicum hallii
ATTTGCTTCCGGAGTTTATGGTTCTTCGGTACAACAATACGTTCGTTGAACCATAAAACTCCTTCAGGATCTACTACGGAAGCATTTATACTTCCCTTCACCTTGGGTTATCTTTTGTTTAATGATTCTGACCCCTTCATTACGCTGCTGGTGCTAGAACAATGCTATCTTCTGAGTGTGGCTTCAACCGAAAGATAGTTTAAGTCACCTTGGGAAACGATCTCTAGATTGAGTTTATTCATTTCCCAGCAGAGAATTTCGGTCGAATGCTTCAATGGATAGGCAAGAACAATGTGCTTTGCGACTAAGAGCATCTGCAACGACATTGGCCTTGCCTGGATGATAATGTACTTCCACGTCATAATCCTTGATAAGTTCTAGCCAGCGTCCTTTGCCTCATATTTAGATCTGCCTGGGTGAAGATATATTTGAGGCTTTTATGATCAGTGTAGATATGACATTTCGTACCCATCAGATGGTGTCTCCAGATCTTTAGGGCATGAATAACAGCTGCGAGTTCGAGATCATGGGTGGGATAATTTCGTTCATGGAACCCTAAGTGCTCGTGATGCATATGCAATTACTCGGTTGTCTTGCATAAGTACACAACCAAGTCCAGTTCCTGACGCATCACAGTAGATTGTCAAAAGGTTTTGAGACATCTGGTTGAGCCTAAGACTGGAGCTGTCGTAAGATGATTTCTAAGAATATGAAATGCATCTTCGCATTTTTGGATCCCAGGAGAATTCACACCTTTCTTTAGTAGTTCGGTCATAGGTTTGGCTATTCTGGAAAAGTCAGGAATAAAACGGCGATAATAGCCAGCTAGACCGAGAAAACTACGAATTTGATGGACGGAGGTTGGGGGTTTCCAATCCATCACTTCTTGTACCTTACTGGGATCGATAGATATTCCGTCACCAGAGATGGTATGGCCCAGAAATTTGACTGTATCTAGCCAAAACTCACATTTAGAGAATTTGGCATATAGGTGGTGATTTCTTAATCGCTGAAGGATGACATGGAGATGTTTAGCATGATCTTCTGGAGTTTTAGAGTAGATCAAGATGTCATCAATGAAGACCATGATGAATTTGTCGAGTTCTTGCATGAAAACAGAATTCATGAGATACATGAAATAGGCTGGGGCATTAGTAAGACCAAACGACATGACAAGATACTCGTATAGACCATACCGAGTGGAGAAAGCTGTTTTTGGAACATCACTGGGCCGAATCTTAATTTGGTGGTAACCGGAACGAAGATCTATTTTAGAAAATACCTTAGCTCCGGCTAACTGATCAAAGAGGATATCAATGCGGGGTAGAGGGTACTTGTTTTTGATAGTCACCGCATTGAGAGGACGATAATCAACACACAGCCTTAAGCTATTATCTTTCTTTTTCACAAATAAGGCCGGACAACCCCATGGTGATGCACTAGGACGGATGAAGCCTTTATCTAAAAGATCTTGGAGTTGGATTTTTAACTCGGCCAACTCATTAGGAGGCATACGATAAGATCTCTTGGAAATAGGGGCTGTACCAGGTTGGAGTTCTATAATGAATTCAATATCTCGGTCTGGGGGCATTCCCGGTAAATCATCTGGAAAAACATCCGGATATTCACAAACGACTGGAATATCCTCCAGTTTGACCTTAGATGCAGTATAGGTACAAGAATTAAAAGATTTTGGTTGCGGGAGATAAAGAATAGTAGATTCATTTTCTGGCACATTTATCTCCACAGTTCGAGAAGGGATATCTAAGAATACATGATGCTGGGTCATCCAGTTCATACCCAAAAGAACATCCATCCCCTTCAGGTCTAGCACTAGCAGATCGGTTTTGATTAGATGACCACCCAACTGAATGGGTACCATTCTACAGATTTGATTGGACACAATCTTACCACCAGGAGTTATAATCCTATAAGCTTCATTTGTACTACAGATATTTAAGTCCATTCTAATCCCACAATCCATACTGATAAAACTATGGGTGGCACCAGTATCAAAAAGAACAATAACGGGATAATGATTAATAGAAAATGTACCCGTCATTATCGGTGCCCCTTCAGGAAGTTCGGAGAGCGTAGTGAGATTCACCCTCCCTTGTCGGACCTGCACCACTTGTCTCTTACCCTTGCTTTTGTAGTTTGGATTAGATGTTTGCCCTTGGAATGATTTCCTAGGTTGAGGGCAATCCTTAATGAAATGGGACGGGCTTCCGCAATTGAAACAACGATTATTGTTGTTTCCTGGAGTAGCTGGCGGAAAGCTCGGCCGCAGACCTTGTTGAGGTTGTTGCTAATTTTGTGGCAGGGGTGGTCGATTGAATTGTGCTTGCTGGGGAGGTCGGGCTACCCATCTGCCTGATATATTGCCTCGAGGCGGAGCTCGAGGGGCATTACTCGGGACTAGCCGATACCGAGGCGACTGTGGAGTTGCAGGTCCTGTGGGTGCTTTCCGTTTCTTTTCCGCCCTGTGGGCGGCAATACAATCTTCTTGAGTTATGGCCATGTTGACCAACTCATTGAAATCATTGGCCTTTACTAAATTCAGCCATTCCTTGAGCTTGGTGTTTAGGCCTCGACGAAAACGATCACATTTGCGGGCATCTGTGTCCGCGTGTGATCCCGCATACTGGCTCAGGTGATTGAAAACCTGTGCATATTGTGTAACTGTGCGGGTACCTTGGGTCAGATTTAAAAATTCATTGAGCTTTCGCTCAATGAGTCCAGCTGGTATGTGATGGGCCCGAAAAGCAGTCCGAAATTCATCCCAAATGATCACGTGTTCGGCGGGTTGCATTGCATGAAACTAGTCCCACCAAAGACGTGCATGGCCTCGGAGTTGCTGGGCGGCGAAGAGCACTTTGTTCTCCTCTGAACATGGAGCTGATAATAAGGCGAACTTGGACTCGATAGTCCGCAACCAAGCATCCGCATCTAAAGGTTCCTCGGCTTTGTGGAATAAAGGAGGTTGGGTGCTGAGGAAGTCCTGATAGTTGGCCGACAGAGGTTCACCTCGGCCTCGAGGTTGCTGCTGGAAATGGCCCATCTGAGCTTGCACAAGTTGATTTAGAAGCTCAGTTTGCCGGGCCATAACCTCGGCCAAATTTGGAGGTGGCGGTGGTGGTTGCTGAGAACTACCAGGCTGCCCTGCCCGGAATCCTTCCGGGGTTCCTCGAGTAGCTCCAACCATCTGAAATAAAGAAGATATCCATTATCAACCATAATCTTGCTCCAATTTCAGATAAGATACAATTTATCCAGCTGAACTATAATACATATGCTCCATTCAGTCTACTCATAACAGGTACACAGGTGTTGAACAAGATAACCCAAACTCAGGATTTAGATTACTATAAAGATACTACTATCTTACATCAGCACACTCAAAAGGTTACAAACTTTTACCTAAGAGTACATGCCACATATACAACAAGTGGCTTTATAACTAGATATTCTACACATCACTTATATTACATCTTAAACATTTATTACATCTAAACTACCACTCCGTCAACCATGACTAAAAGTCATCAAAATTGCCCACTGATGACTGGCTTCCAGAGGAGGAGTGGTGGGGACTGACGACAGGATCCCCATGCTCAGAATCAAGTTCGGAGACCCCTTCAATTTCCTCGGGATCTTCCTCTTCCTCTTCAGCTTCAGGTGCTGCCGGTGCATCTGGAGGATTCGGAAGCTGCTGCAATTCCTCGATCTGGGCTTGAGCGTCATCCACCGCAAGAATTAGGTCTTGGACTTGTGTCTGCAGGAATTCGATAACCGTATTCCGCTGGGTGATTATATGATCGCTTTCATTAATCTGATCCTCCCTATGGTGGATGGTCTCGTTTTGAGTAGCGATTATTCCATTCTTCTCAAGTACCACTGCTTGAAGTTGATCGGCCTGAGTAAAGTATCTGGCAGCGTCCCCGTGGAAACTTCGCGCAGCAGTAATCAGATGGCTTATCTCACGGCGTAGCAGCATGTGATAGTGGTATTGCACGCTCGTATAACGTCTCATTCCTTGCACTACTTCTTCGGGTGGACCTTCCAGCCTATGACTTTCAGGAATTATTCTGAGGTCTCGCTCCGCTTCACCAGGATCTGTTGTGGCAAACAAACCTATAGGTTGTCCTACAACTTCCTCGGGATGTTGACTACAAAAAGCATAAATGGCCTCTAGGGCCGCTGCTTCAATGGTGTCCATAATTCTGTAGCCCGTCGTACTGATCTCAATAGGCTGCCATTGTGAACGGAAAGGATGCTGAGGTATACCCATCCTGACATGGGCCCTATGTACTCTGTCTTCCACATGTTCAACAGCGTCGTACTGAGGGGGTTCTGTGTAATAGAAAGCCTGCAAAGATTCCCATAGCAAGCGGGGAAAACCCTCCCAGTGAAGGGCATTAGTGTGGAGATGCCCTTCCGGATCCCAGAAAACATTAGAAGGTACTGCCATCTGCGACCAGGATGCAAATGGTAAAACTTGTTATCTTGTTAGGAGAATACAAGATAAACAGATCAAGATAACCAATTCTGTTAACAGCAAAGGCTGGAAATCAGATAGAAAACTAAGATCCCATATAAGATACCCAACTTAAAGCTATCCTTAGCTCTACATTAACCCATTCCAAATACACATAACATGTCCATCATATATGAAATTCTTTCATTGAGAAAAGATGCATGCACGCGCTACTCGTCCTCACAACCAAAACAACTGCCGAATATTTTCGGACTTACGTAGTTAATTCCGGTGGCATAATCATACGTCTCTCACTATATATAACTAGTCGATAAACCCTACGCATCCTAATAGCGTAAACGTGGTTAGTGTACCTGCAGAAAAATACACATATTTATATAAATCTCATGAACCTTTCATGGCAGCACGACATGAAAGCGTCCCCAATCATTACTGCTCACTATAGAAACAGCATCTGTACAATTACCGCCGTACAGACAACGTTAACATACGTTATCGAAACAACGTATTCACGGGGGTACCGCAAAATGCGGGGGTATGAACAGCGATCGCCATACCCTGCGCCGAACCATATACTCCCAATATAATCAACCCAAGTTGGTATATTGGCAGCATCTCAAGTAGGCCACTGCTTGAGAAACAGCGTTCGGCTCGCATCACCGACGGGAAGGCCAAGCTCACTCAGTTGGCTGAGGATCCTTACCTTCTTACCTCCGTACGTAGATGTCGTTACAGGAAGTAAAATTGAGTTTGTACAAGAATTTAAGTTTTGACAGAAAGTAGTGCTGCAAGTCAGATTTACATATATATACTCTTATTGCCACCTGATACTTTCCCATATAAACCCCTAGGGCTTTACGTTCTAATTACCAACCTTAACGGATCCAACGTACTTTGTAAATTCATTTGTTGGCAAACTTTTATCCAGAAAATACTTTTTAAGAGCTACTTTAGATGTAAGGATAAACCTACAGCTCTGATACCAGCTGTGGCAGAACCGGTCGAATTATTCCGGCTCAAGTGCGCTATTGACCGCCGTACCAACTGCAGTCAGCTTAACGCACTTCAAACGGAACAATCCTTTGGTCTGTCGGGTCTCCGCCCGATACAACCACGGTTCAGCAGGATCGAAGCAGGTTTACCTCGCACGAAGGCGAGTTCACATCACAGAATAGCTCATCAACTTTTAATTTACAACATATATATATACATTATTACAACCGAGTTTCAAAGATGAGTAAACTTATACATAACCAAGTTCAACTGACAAGCATAACAGCTTGTCCAACTCACAGCGGAAGAAAAAGTTTTACGCGGCTACAGACGTCGCGACGGCAAACACCATGCCTAGCCCAGGGCCTGGTGTCACTCCGGAGGGTCAGTGCCGGCCGGGGACGGGTCCCATTCCACGGACCAGCCAAACGGAACGGACGTTGGCCACCCAAGGTTGTCCGTGGGGTTCTCGTAGGATATACCTGAAATAGACAATGGCAAGGCTGAGTATTCTAATACTCAGCAAGGCTTACCCGGGATTGGGTATACTTTAGCCCATAGCTAGACTCATGAAGGAATTGTAAGGCTCTGGGTTTATTTTCAGCTGAAAAGCAACAAAGAGTATAACTACTTTCAGGTTTTAGCTTTCAGATTCTAGTTGAATATTTATTCTAGGTTAGCACCTACATTAAGCAAGCAAGGTAGTGATTATCATCCATCAGAGTTATCTCATCAACAATTACACTTTTTACTCAATGTGGCAGAAGGGATAAGCAATCTCAAGCTTCGTGAGAGGCGGACGATTCGAATCGAATTTAACCTTGCAAGGTAAACCTAACACACACGCTTGGAACATCCAATGATCGTTCCGAAGCAACCGTTTGCCTTTCTTTCCGACTCGTGGACAGGCCACCACAAGCGACTTGCAGGACCGTACGCACACCCTATGTGTGCAGGACATACGTCTGTAGCGCGACTACTAAACCCGTATTCCTGTCTGCCTTGCAGAACGTACTCCCACAGGTCGGTGCGTGTGAACATAACATAAAGATCGAGTGGTGGGAGGTATGTCCACTCACCGGACCGATTGGTTACTAGGTTTACCGCTTACCATATTTCACGGCATGTGGCTAGTACTTTCAAAAACTTAGCCACCACTACCACATAGATCGACCTTATCAACTTTTAACGAAACAGACAGGGTAAACTTTCAGGTTATGATACAGACATGACCCTGTCCGTCATCCTTATAGTGACTGCAGAAATGTAAACATGCAACTCCTATATCGCGCGAGTGACAGGAAATCACTCGACTTCTACCGGTCCTATTAGCGGAGCATCTATCCGATAAGGACTCGGGAGCATTACATTGGATTCCTAAAATTTATGCATCTAGGGTTTCATCTCAATTCCTAGACCTAATGCAAGATACAATATAGATAGATATAGATTGCAGTGTAAATAAAGTAGGGGAACATGTCCGGGGCTTGCCTTCTGGAGTGGGGGTAGGGGCAGGAGAGTCAGAAATTTCC
Source organism: Panicum hallii (assembly GCF_002211085.1). Lineage (NCBI taxonomy): Eukaryota > Viridiplantae > Streptophyta > Magnoliopsida > Poales > Poaceae > Panicum > Panicum hallii. The sequence goes on from NW_020356369.1 coordinate 7,024, forward strand.
GAACTCGGGTTCGGAACTTCAGTTAGTCCTTCGACGACTTGTGCTGGATCTTCTGGAAAGCCTTGGTCTTGTCCTAGGACCAGTTCGTAGTCTCCGTCGTCGAGTGTCGTTGATTCTACATGAAATGCAATAAGTTAATAAGGTGAAATTTAAATTTGGAAATCCACATTGCAAATATTATAACTCACACAAACATACATAAAATAAAGAGGGTTTAGATTTGAAACACTATTTATAAAGAGATGGTAGAATTTATTGTACTACGAACTAAAACATTTACGTTAAATTTGAAATGAACCAAAATTTGAATTAAAAACTTTTAAATAAAAGATTATAGAATTTTGATTATAAAATATCGCATTAGAGACTAATAATGGTGTTAATTTAGAAGAGGTTATATAATAGGTTTATTTAATATTTCCAATTTGAGAGTTCAAATAAAAGAAGTTAAATTTAAATCAAGTTTAAGTTTGCAACTGAACACAAGGTTAGTTAGAGATCATAGAACATTCATACTACATTTTAGAAAAACAAAGGAACATGAAATAACAAGGTTGAATGTATCTTTACCCCTTAACTTTAGACTCGAAACACAGGTAGAAATATTTTATTTCAAACTAAACTCTATTAACAAAAGTCATAGAGTTTAAAATCTAGTTTCTAACAAAACTAGTTTTGCCATTTTAGGATTTTTCTGCGAATTGTTATGAATTTTACAAGACAGAAAAGACCCTCACATGAAATAACAAGTACTCCTTACAAACTAGTCCCTGCATTTTACAGTTAACCCCCTGAAAAGAAAACGCAGCAAGCAATCAAGTCCAGGGGCTTTGGCCGGCGGGGAGGAGGCACATGTCCGGCCAAATTCCGGCCGGGGATGTCGCCGGCGGTGAGGGGAAAAGAGAGGGGGAGCATGAGGGGACTTCGGGCTACCTAGTGGTGGTCTTGGAGGGGGTCAAGGCGGTCGGAGGAGGGCTGCCCGCGGAGAACAGGACCGGCGGCCGGAGGCGCACGGCGGCGGGGTAATTCCGGCGAACGAAGGAGGGAGAGGGCTGGCTGGGGAGGTTCTGTAAGGCTCGGGGAAGCTCACAGTGCGGTCAATTTGGGGAGGAAAGGAACGGAGGAGGGAATCCCACGGTAACCCGAGCTCACGGCGGCGACAATGGTGGAGCGGCAGGTTCTGTACGCGCGCGAGGTGCCCCGGGCGGTTCTTTTATAGTCAAACGGGGTGATGGCGGCCCACTGGTGCCGTAGGGCAGAAGAGAGGGGAGGGGATAAGGCTTGCTCGCGGGATTTGCGGCGGCGGCAGAAGCGGCGCCGGCGAGCAATGCAGGCCCGTGGCACACGGGCGGGGCGCCAGCAAGGGGGGGGGGTAGAGCGGTGGCCAAGCAGCAGGCAACGCGTGGATGGGGGAGGGCAGGGGAGATGGCCGGCGGTGAGCCAGGGCGGCTCATAAGTCCGGCGACAGAGGAAACAGAGAAGGCAGAGCAGGGGGAACAGAGGCGCCTGAGGAAGAAGGGGATGAACTGATTTGTGGACTGATCTGTAATTTCAGAGAAAGGCAGGGGCCTTACTGTAAAGGGCTTGTAACTTTTAAACCAATGCTCAAATGAAGATGGTCCAAAAAGCAAAAGTGCATGGTTTTCCAAACTCTACAACTTCTCTTTAAGGTTCATCTACATTTGAGCAATAGTTTTGGAAATAAACTAGACTTAGTAATAATTTCACATTTTATGTAAATCCTTAAGTAAAATTGCTTTTGCACATACACCCTATGGTAATTTCACATATATTTTTGCAATTTAACCACAGATACTATTTTTTTGTAATATAACCCTTATACTTTTAAACTTTTCCCTCAACTCCATCCATTTTGCATAAAAGGACCTTTGGTTAATATTAATTGCATAAACATCCCTTCTTCCATAGCATTACATACATAAAATGCATTTTTGCTAAACTTTGAACATACAAGCTTACTTAAATTCTAAGGTATGACCTAGCTAATTACCTGAGTGTCACACTATCTTACTTTACAGTAAAGTTGTAATTCAACACTTATTTAACATATTACTCACACAACAACCCAAAAGGACCTGAACTAAACTTAGATAGAGCTTTAGGGGGACAACTAATTAAGACGGGCTATATGTTGAAGACTACAACAGAGTCGATTGGATACAACAGAGGTTTAGTTGATAGATTTGGTAAAGAAGGGAGTTCTCTATACAGTTCTAGGAAATCTGCTGATTTCTGTTTAGAAGAGAAATCAGCAGGAGCAATCTCTGTATATGAGTAGAAGAGATTAACCGATTTGGTTTCATCTAAGGTTAAAACGACTGATAGAGGTAGGAATATTAAAGGTACAGTGTTTCAAGGATAGAACAAGGAAGGATCTTGCCGATTGGATTATCAGCATGTCTTTGGGCTATCTACTCGGTTGGTGCAGTGGTCTTGGCCTTAACCAATGAGGATGCATCAGGTTTAGCTGATTGATAAGTGCATCGGTTTCCTAATTGATCGATGAAAGCATCGATGACTTTAGCAGAGGGATGATTCCTAAAGCAGTTGTGTCTTAATTGAGATGTGCTTAAGTGTTATCCTGGGTAACTAGGTGTGGTTGTATGGGCTTGATTACGTCAGCACAACAATTGAGTGACGTACAGCCGATTGGAGTGTGATTGAGGGTATGTGACCGATAGATATATAGCCGATCCTTCAGTCGATAAATCGGCTGATAGAAGTGTGTGGATAAGGATGGAAAAACTAAAGATTGATCGGCCATATTTGACTGATATGGAAAATAACTAGAATCGGCTTGGATCGGCCGATAGCAAGATTCCTAAGGCTGTGTGTGCATCTTCGATACATCGACTCTGTGCAGCCGATGTACGACAGAACAAAAGAAGTGTATCGGCAGTAGCCGGTATTAGGAAGATAACAACCGCATCGGCTAACCAGCTGATGGTAGAAGCATAACAAAAGAAATGCATCGGCTGATAGCCGTTATACAGAAACATCTTAGATTCAAAGGAAACGGATGCTTAGCGACTGAGCTGATAGCCGACGCTGAAGCATAGCTACAGAGATGTATTTGATAAGCAATAGATACACACGAACTAACAAGGAGCTTTATACGAAGAGGACCTTAAGGAAACGGCAATCAAAACAAGGACAGAGTCTTGATGGCAGGGATATGAGCACTCGTGTGAGAGGATTAATTAGATATCACACATTTCTACTTAAGACATATATCCTATGATTTACCTTTCAGCTACAGCACATGCATATCACATAGGGTACAAATAAAGCACACATTTCCTAATATTTAACCTAGACCACACATCAAGGACTTTCAACTCAAAATCACAACATACAACTTGTAGACTTTGACCTAAGGACTCAAACAAAACTGATTTTGTATTTTTTTATGAACTTCTTATGAATTCCTATGAAATGTAGAAGTTCACTGATTTGAAATAAAGAAAGCTCTGGAAGTTTTACAGAGAATACCCTAGAACTTTCTAAATCAAAGCAATTAAGTCCCTGGTCGGCGAAAACAGAGAACAGGACGATAACGACGATATTCCGGCAAAGGGATCGCCGGCATTAGGAAGATTCAGTGAATCAGGGTAAACCTTGGGGTAGCCTTGGTTGTAGAGAAGAACGGATGGAAAGTGAACTTCCGTGGCGAACAGGATCGGTGATAGGAAGTGTTCGACGGTGACGAGGTTCCGTGGATGACAAAGAAGCTCGCCAGGGAATTGTAGTGGGTGGAAGATGGCCGAAGGAGTAGTCTCCGTGGTGATTCGTGGTGATAGCGGTTGAGCGATCCACGAGGGGTAAGAACTGTTGAATGTTGTGGACCATGGGACGAGACGATAGATCCGGATTGGTTCGCTAAGCCGACTTCTCCGCGAACCTCAGGGTTTTCCTGCTCACAGCTAAGCCTTCACTACTCACGCGCGTGTGCTGCAGAAACACGGTCGGCACACCCGCGTAGCCTCCGGCAGGACCATCGCCACGCCTGGTCGCATCTCCTATGCACCGTTGCCCTGCACACCATCGCAACATCCACCCGACGGCGTCCTGCACCCTTGACGCCTCGTTCAGCAGCAGGACCTTCACATTCTTCAGCACCGCACGCGCCAGCATATCATCAAACACCTTGGCTGCGTCCTCGATAAGTCTAAACTTGCACCACCCAGAGATCACCGTGGCGTAATCAGGGTCGACGCCACCGTGTTTCCGCATCTCGCGCATGACCTCAAGAGCCGTCTAGACTTGGCCGTGCGCCTGCACCATCAGCCGCTCGCCCGCTCACACGCGCCTGTCCGCGCTGCTGCTGCTCCACCCGTGCGCCTAGGCCGCTTCGCTCCTGCACCGCCCGCGAGCCGCTCCTGCGCCACCGCCGCGCACGCCTGCTGCCTCACCCACGCGCCTGGGCCACTCCGTGCGCCACTGCTCACTCCAGGCTGCTCGCCTCCGCCCGGATCCCGCACCTGCCGTGCTCACACGCGTCCCGCACGCCGCCGCCTGCTAGCGCCAGCACCTGCCTCCGCGTCCATTCCGGCGCTGCCGCGCGTCTGCGCCGAGCCGAGCCACCTCTGCTCGCGCCACCCTGCGCTGCGCCCGCGCCTGCCGCGCGCCTCCACTCGCCCGCGCTCACGCGCTGCGCGCCAGCGCCCCGTCGCCTGCGCCAACTCCCGCAGCCGAGCTGCTCCGCTCCGGCCGTCGCCTGCATCAGCGCCTCCCGAGCCGCGCCGGCTCGCGCTGCCGCCCGCGCGCTTCTGCTCTGCCACTCGCTCGGGCCGCCCACATCCGGCCCCTCCGCGCCGGCCGCGGCCGCCCGCTCGCGCTACGCCTATGCTCGCCCGGCGCCCGCGCCGAGCCGCAGCCGCCCGCCGTGCCCGCGCTGGGCTCGCGCCTGCGCCCCCGCGCGCCGCCGGCTCTGCGCCAGCCGCCTGCGCCGCGTCCTGTGCCCGCGCGCGCCCGAGCCGCTCATAGCTCCTGCGCTCGCACGCCCGAGCTGGGTGGAGGAGAGGAAATGGCAAGAGAGAGAGAGAGAAAGAGATAACGCTGGTGGGGAGAAAAAGGCAGGGCGCCAGGGGAAGGGAGAGCAGAGAAGGAGAAATGGAACTCTCCCAAGGACTTGTGCGCAATTTAGAAAAATTTCAGGGACCTTTCTGTAAAGCTTAATTTCCCATCAATCTAAAACCCTAATGAAGAAATGCCCAAAATGAGAGTTGGAGAGTTTTTCAAACTCTACAACATTGCTTTAGGGCCCAAGTTCAAAAACTCAAAACTTATATCTTTACACATGAATTTTTGAACAAAAGTTGGATTTGAATTACTTTTGTCCTAAAGAGTGAAATTTTATAACATTTAGGACCTAAATGCAAGAATTTATGACACGTCATGATGACGGGATAGACACGTCATAATGATTGGATAGACATGTCATAATGACTTGCACCTTTTACACTTTAGTCCTAAGTAACTTTGAAAATTACTTTTGTAATTCAATTACTTGCATAAAAGGACTTGTACTTTTATAAAATTACATAAACACCCTTATTTTTACCATTTTACCCAAACTTTTACACAATTCAACACATGCATTTCTAATGCAACTTTTTGGATAAATATATATTTTTTTATAAGACATAAAGTAATAAAAACATGTTTGCAAAACCACCCTTCACTTATTTCGAAGTTACCTCCTATCCAAATACATTTTGCAAAAACAACCCTAGGTTTTTCTGTAATTATAAAAATACCCTTTTTACTTGCACTTTAAATTTTCAAAAGCTTTACATAAACACATACAAGCTTTACACTAACAAACACATACTTCACACTATCAAATAATGTGCCTAGTTTACAAATACATGAACTATCACATCTCTCACCCCAATCAACCCCCGTGCGAGCTTCCCTATGCCTCACTCGTGCTTGTCGACCCCCTGTTGCTCTTCAATTGCAGCCGGAGCTTCATCTCCGACGAGCGCCGCCGTCGCCGCCTTCGGCCCCATCGTGGGCAGCCCAATCCGAGCACCCCCACACCCCCACGACTCCCTAGCCAGCACCACAGCATCACCCCGGAGCTCTACGACCACTTCGTGGAGTCTCTAGTGCTGTGCATCATTCTCCCGACGCTCGCCGGCATTCATCCTCGCCGCCGCCACCGCTGTCCTCGTCGATTACCTCTGATCCGATGCATACACTCCCAATCGTTTGCGTCAACAGCTTCCCCACGACCCGCTGAAGCTAGTGCGCCACCCTTCCACCGACGCCGATCACCAAAACCTCACCGTCGACAGTGACCTTCCACCGCCACCTCGGGTTCCCGTCGGGATCTGCTCTTCCGACCACTACCGTCCTCGACACGTGGTGTGTTCAAACCGCCGTGAGCTCCTGAGTTTTTCCCCTCCCCTCGGACCTTGCCGCCGGAACACGGCCGTCCCCTCTCTGCCCCTCTCCTGTTCCAGTCAAGGACCTCGGGTTAGAAGGATGGAAAACCCAAGGGGTTTTCTGCAAGGTCCATGACTCAGTGAAATAGTGCTGGTTAGGACCCCTTTGTAAATGTATCTATGATTTTATGTGATCTAGGCTGCTGGTTTGTAAATTCGATGAGAAATTGTAGGAAATTCCAAAAATTGCAAAACAAATTTTGTTAGAAACTAGATTTTAAACTCTACAACTTTTGTTAAATGAGTTTGGTTTGAAACTGAGTATTTTTCAGTTTATTTTAAATCTAAGGTAAAGGAGTATAATATCCATAACTCCTACATATTAACTCTGTTAATCATGATTTTTGATATACACTTTCTATAGATTATGCATGAATTGGTGTAGAATTTTCAAACCTAATGTAGTTTTGTAGCTTGAGTTCTTTTAAAATTTGGACATTTCAATTTGATTTATATTAGGATTAGTTCAACATGTCTAGTAAAGCTTAATTAAGTAGATCTCTTTGTCATAATCTAATAAATAGGTAATTAACCTATGATTAAACTTTCAAGACTTTATAATTTTATGTACCTAAGGTTTGAATCCAAATTGAGATTTGAATCTAAACTTAAAATATTTTAATTTCTGTTTTCAGAAAAATTCAATGCTATAGTCATAGGTTAAATATAAGTGATAATTCAAGGCTAAAACCCTTTTTAGTTTCATGAGTTCTTAAATGCTACCTTTTAATTGCAACTTGGTTATGAAATAAGATAAAAGAGTGTGCATTCTTTAATTTTATATCCTTGCATATCATGTAGATCCGTTTACTCTCGTCGACGGTGACTACGAGCTAATCTCGGATCCAGCCGTAGAAGTTTCGGAAGACCCCGAGAGCACCATCGAAAATCTAACTGAAGCTCTGAACCAAAGTTCGGAAAACCTTGACGCTACTGCCCCCAACCCTACACAAGAAGGCAAGCCCCGGACATAACCCATTATTTTATTTACACTGCAACCTATATCTATTTATATATTTCTATGCATTAAGTTCTCAGGAATTGCTTGGAACCCTAGTTGCACTTCCCTAGGAACCAATGTATTGAATGTTAGCACTTGAGTCCGACTAGCTGCTAAGCTAATAGGACCGGTAGAAGTCGGGTGATTCCCTGTCACTTGTGCGATATAGGAGTTGTAATGTTTACATTCCTGTTATCACTATAAGGATGACGGACAGGATTCGTGAGAGGTATCATGGTTGAGATGATACCCCGTCTGTGTTGTTGAATTTGATAAGGTCGCAGTGTGTGGTAGTGCGGGTTAAGCGTTTGAAAGTACTAACCACATGCCACGAAATATGGTAAGCGGTAAGCCTAGTAACCAATCGGCCTGAGGAGTGGACATACCTCCCACCACTCGTCTTGCTTCTTCTGGTTACTTAATTCGACGTGTCGGAATATGTGTTGCAAGGGCAACCAGGAGTACGGACATGTAGTCAGGCTACAGGCGTACGTCCTGCACTTTGAAAGTGCGTATGGTCCTGCAGTCGCTTGTGGTGGACCTGTCCACAAGTCGGAATGAGAGGCAAACGGTTGCTTCGGAACGACCCTTTGGTGTTCCAAGCATGTGAGTTAGGTTTATCCTTACAAGGTTGAAAATTCGATTCAGAATCGTCCGCTTCTCACGAAGATTGAGACTGCTTGATTCCTTTACCACATAGAGTAACAAGAGCAACCTTGTTATTGTCAAAGATGATGTTTGATTAAAATTTCTACCATGTTTGCTTAGTTATAGGTACTTACCTAGAATGGATAATCAACTATAATTTGTAAGCTAAAAGTTAAAATTAAGGATTACTCTTAGTTGCTTTCAGCTAAAAAAAAACTAAATCCAGAACCAGAGCAAGCCTTCATAATGTCTAGCTACATGGTTAAGTATACCATGACCGGGTAAGCCTTGCTGAGTATTATAATACTCAGTCTTGCCTTGTAACTTTGTTCAGGTAATCCTCCTGATGACTCAGCTCTGCCTGTACCGTGGCCCTACCCTCTGCGTGATGGTTGGTCCGTGGAGTGGGACCCATCCCCGGCCAACACAGACCCCTCCGAGTGATGTCATGTTTGGGCTAGCATGATGTCTGCATGGACGACGTGTACAGTTCCCGTGCTTTAAACTCCGCTGCATGACCTGAAACTTATGGCTGTTTTGTAATAATTTCCCCAGTTGGGAAATTTATGTCACTTTTAAATACTCATGTAATATATCTGCCTGTGATGTAAAATGTGATGGCATTTGTATCTCTAGACTCGCCTTCGTGCGGGGTACCTTGTTTGATCCTGCATTCGGTGGTTTATCGGGACGTTACCCGACGGGCCAAAGGATTACACCGTTTGAAGCACGTTGAAGCCCTCAAAGAGTGGACTCGCGTACTTGAGCCGGTGTAATTCAGGTTGGTTCTGCCACAGCCGGCGAGGGCGGCGGCAGTCGGGTGCAGAGAAAACAGAGGAGGAGGGGCTGGAGGTAGACGAAGGGGACCTGTTTGTGATTTTCTGAAAGTGCAGGGACTCCACTATAAAGACTAGATAACTTTCAAACCATAGCTCAAATGAAAACGTGCCCAAAAGAAAAAGTGTAGGGTTTAGCAAGATCTACAACTTTGCTTTAAGGTTCAGTTGTAGAAGAGCTAAAGATTTGAAACTAACATAAAGCTTGGCAAAATTTTAAACTTTAATTAAATCCTATGTAAAAACTACACTACACTTACATCCTATGTCTAGTTTCATCTACATTTGCGATTTAAAAGCAAGTTCTTGACTTTTACAAAACAACCTTCATATGTTTGGATTTTGCCTCCCATTCTCACCCATTTAACACTAAAGGTCCTATATTTTTCAGAATTACATATATGTCTTTTTCCCTTTTGCATTTAAATTTGAACACACATACACAAGATCCATCATGCACACTTTATACTAAATTTTAGTGTGTTTATAATCCTAATACCTGAATGTCACACCATAGTCGTTGAAGAATGACACGTAAATGATCAGCATGATCTTCTTCAGTCTTAGAATATATCAGAATATCATCGATGAAAACTACAACGAATTTATCATGCTCCGGCATAAAGACGGAATTCATAAGATACATGAAGTATGCCGGTGCATTAGTGAGTCCAAAAGACATAACCAGATATTCATAAAGTCCATATATGGTCGAGAAAGCCATTTTTGGAACATAACTTGGCTTGATTTTGATTTGATGGTAACCAAAGCGTAGATCAATCTTAGAGAAGACTTTGGCTCCAGCTAGTTGATCAAATAAGATGTCAATGCAGGGAAGAGGGTACTTATTTTTGATAGTGACCGCATTGAGTGGACGATAATCGACACACAGCCTTCAGCTATTATCCTTTTTCTTTACAAATAGGGCAGGGCATCCCCAAGGTGAAGCACTTGGGTGTATGAAACCCTTGTCAAAAAGATTTGAAGTTGTATCTTTAGCTCGGCCAGTTCATTAGGCGGCATGCGATATGGCCTCTTGGAAATAGGAGTTGTGACAGGTTGGAGCTCAATAATGAACTCAATATCCCGATCTGGTGGCATTCCAGGCAAATCGTCTGGAAAGACATCAGGATACTCACAGACTATAGGAATGTCTTCGAATTTGAAGTCTGTGGTTGCATAAACACAAGAGTAGAAGTACTCTTGTTGGGGTAGATAGAGGGTAGTAGTTCCTTCATATGGTGAGTCAATCTCAATAACTCGGGAGGAGATATCTAACATCACTTTATGTTTTGTCATCCAATCCATCCCGAGAATAATGTCCATACCCTCTAAACTTAGCAAAACCAAATCAGTTTTAATTACCTTGCTACCCAACTGTATTGGCACATATCTAATCAGTTGATTGGATTTAATCTTCCCCCCAGGGGTAGAAATCATGTACGACCCCTTGGCTTGACAAGAATCAAGTCCTACTCGGGCAACACACTTGTCACTAATGAAGCTATGGTTTGCACCAGAATCAAATAGGATAATAACGGGTGTATAGTTGATAGAAAATGTACCCATCATTACAGGGGCTCCTTCTGGAAGTTCTGCAAGGGTGGTGAAGTTGACTCGCCCTTGCCGGACTTGCATCACTCGTTTCTTGCCCTTGCCCTGGTTATTCTGATTGAAGCCTTGCCCTTGAAAAGGCTTCCTGGGCCGAGGACAATCCTTGATAAAGTGATCCGCACTCCCGCAATTGAAACAGCGGTAAGTGCTACTTCCTTGCTGAAACTGTTGAATATTTGTCCTGGGGCCCAACTGTTGCAGTGGTCGCGGAGGCACTGGAGGTCGATACCCTCCTTGCTGTTGAGGCGGGTGGAAAACCAATCTGCCAGGTGGAGCATTCCGCTGCGGCGCTCTGAACTGCGCATTGGGAACAACACGATACCTCGGTGACTGAGCACTCAAGGGTCCTGTGGGGGTCTTCCGTTTCTTCTCGGCACGATGTGCCGTGATACAATCCTCCTAGGTTAGGGCCATATTAACTAGCTCACTGAAAGTATTAGCCTTAACAAGGTTTAGGCATTCCTTGATCTTGGTACTGAGGCCACGACGGAAACGATCCTGTTTCTTGGCATCGTTGTCAGCGTGATAGCCTGCATATTGGCACAAATGATTGAAAGCCTATGCATACTGCAGTACCGTACGGGTGCCTTGGGTGAGTGCCAGGAATTCATTCAACTTCCGCTCCATCAGTCCTTCAGGAATATAATGTGCCCTGAAGGTAGTTCAAAATTCCTCCCAGGAGATAACATATCCAGCAGGCTGCATGGCGCAAAAATTATCCCACCAAATGCGGGCAGCACCACGAAGTTGCTGGGCGGCAAAGTGAGCTTTACTCGAGTCCGCACAAGGTATAGTAAGAAGGGCAAACTTCGATTCAATAGTATAAAGCCAGGCATCAGCATCCAGAGGTTCTTCAACTTTACTGAAAAATGGGAGCTAGGTACTGAAGAAATCTTGGTAGCTTGCCACTTGGGGGTTGAGGTCATCAAGACCTCCTCGTGATTGCTGGCGATGCTGGTTCTGTTGGGCCTGCACTAGCAAATTGAGAAGCTCAGTCTGTCGTGCCATAACCTCTGCTAGATTTGGGGGTGGCGTTGGTGGTTGTTGGGAACCGCTAGCCTGGTCTGGCCTGAAACCTTCAGGAGTTCCACGCGTAGCGGCTACCATCTGAAAAACATGGAAGATGTCCATTACATCAGGTTATCCTTGCTTCCATTTTCAGATTATACCGCACAAAATGAAAACATATAAAGATAGTGCAACAGATTGACAGCTCGATAGATGACTGAATAGAAACTCGAGTTATAGATCATAACTGGTGGTCTGTATATTACATCTTGGTAATCTACCAATTACCATTCAACCATACCTACTTCTACCACATATAATACAACAAGTGGCCCTTAAGTCAAACTAGATTACTCACTCCCTATGTCACACCATACTACACTAAACACATCTAGGATATCGACGACAAGGATGAATTAGAAGTCGTCAAGGTTGCCCACAGAAGACTGGCTGCCGGAAGAAGAATGATTGGGCTGAGGATTAGGTTCTGGGTCTCCATGTTCCGAATCTATCTCAGACACGCCTTCAATTTCCTCGGGTTCTTCTTCTGAATCTTCCTCTTCTTCTTCTAGCTCATTCGGCACAAGAGGAGGCATTTGCTGTTCTTGGAGCATCTCAATATGTCCAAGGGCGTCACCTAATTCTTGGTTCAAGTCATGGACTTGTTCCTGCAAAAAGTCAATTACGGTGTTGCGCTGGAGAATTTGAGCATCACCCTCCAAGATCTGCACCTCCAAATGTCCAATGGTAGTATCCCTCCTGGCAATTCCTTGACCAAGCGAATGAATCTGGTCATCTTTCAGGGTAAGATCCCTATGAAAATCCTGGGCCAGATTCACCATATCATCCATACACCTTTGCTTAAGTGACTGGAGGCGATACTGAGCGTTCATATACCTGATCACTGCCCTGAGGGTCTCCTTGGCTATATCTCCAACTAAACATCCGAGATAAGTTGTTCTGAAGGTCCACTCAGCATCATGTGCAAACACTGCTGGAAACAATCCAATGGGGTAAGCTGCTACCTCATTTGGATGTTGTTGACAAAAGGTTGTGATAGCCTTGAGGGCTGCTGCTTCAAAAGCATCCACGAGACGATATCCGACAACCTCTACCTTAATAGATTGCCACCCAAGAATAGGGTGCAGAGGAATAGTAACAGTAACTCTGCATCGAGGAACACCGACTTCGGTAAACTCATGACCTTTATATTGGGGTGGGTACCGGTAGTGAAATATACGAAGTGTATCCCACAAGATTCTCAGAAACCCTTCCCAATACAGGCAGTCAGTGTGAGCATATCCCTTAGCATCCCAATAGATCCTCTGAACATTTGCCATCTGAATCAAAAGGATTCAAATGTTAGATAGGATATAAATTTCCCAAAGTTTGATAATGGCTGTGGAAAGATGTGAGTTAAGCTCAAGAAAATGTTGGAATGCACCAAGATATACATCCAAGTAAGAACTCACAAGGTAAATGGAACAAGATATTTGATTATGGTCTCAGCAAGGAATGGAGATTAGATAATTACAATAGATCTGGCAGATGAAATAAAGATGCCGAGATACTAAACCCTATGGCTGTCTGGGTGACCATTTCTACGCTACACTTGTGGATAACCATACTCTAGGTATCCCCATAACAACATAAGCACAAGTTCTAATTTACAAACAATTCAAAGATGCATGCACGCACTAACGTCCTCACAAACCAAACAACTGCCAAATATTTTTGGACTTACGTAATTAGTTACAGTGGCATAATTATAAATACGTCTCTCCCTATAGTATCTAGTCAATAAGTCCTATCCGTACAAACGTATCGATTCGTGGTTAGCATACCTGCAGAAAATCACAGTTGTATATCATGAACCTTTCATGCCAGCATGTCATGAAAGCGTCCCCAATCATTACTGTTCACTATAGAAACAGCATCTGTACAATTACCGCCGTATGGACAACGTTAACATACATTATCAAAACAACGTATTCACGGGGGTACCGCAAAATGCGGGGGTATGAACAGCGATCACCATACCCTGTGCGTAACCATATACTCCCAATATAACCAACCGAAGTTGATATATTGGTAGCATCTCAAGTAGGTCACTGCTTGAGAAACAGCGTCCGGTTCGCATCACCGATGGGAAGGCTAACTCCCCAGTTAGCTGAGGATCCTTACCTTCTTACCTCATCGTCGAAGACGTCATTATAGAATGTAAGGTTTGGTTGTGCATGAATTTAAGTTTTAACAGAAAGGTAATGCTGGAAGTCAGAGTTTATATATATATACACTATAGCCACCTTTACTTCCCTTATTAAACATTACCCTAAGGCTTTCACGTACTAAGCATAGTCCTTAACGAAACCAATGTAGTTTTGCAAAATACTTTGTTGATCAAATTTTATACTAAAAACATTCTTAGGGTCAATCATATCTCCGGGGTACTCTTGTTAGCTCTGATACCAGCTATGGCAGGACCAACCTGAATTACACCGGCTCAAGTGCGCTGATCCTTTCTCGGAAGGCAGTAAGGACTCAACTGCACTTCAAAAGGTGTAACCCCGTGGTCTGTCAGGTAAAGTCCCGATAAAACCACCTAACTCAGGATCAAAACAAGGTACCTCGCACCAAGGCGAGTCTAGAGATACGATCACCGACAATTTTACATCACAAGCATATTATTACATTAGTATTTAAACATATATGGTAGCAAGACCTAACTAGTACGAATTTATACAAAACTGTTCAAAGTTAGAGTATTTGCCGCGGAAGATAAAACATGACACTACCAGACGTCGCGGAACAGATATTGAGCTAAGCCCAAGCTCAACATCATTCGGAGGGACCTGTGTTGGCCGGGGACGGATCCCACTCCACGGACCAACCATCAGAAAGGGCATAGGACCAGGGCACAGGCAGAGCAGAGTCCTCAGGGGGATTACCTGAAACAAAGGTCACATTGCAAGGCTGAGTATTCTAATACTCAGCAAGGCTTACCCATTTCATGGTATACTTAGCCATGTAGCTAGACTATGAAGGCTTATAATGGTTCTGGGTATAGTTTCAGCTGAAAAGCAACAAAGAGTAGATCCTTAATTTCAACTTTTAGCTTTCAGGTTCTAGTCGGTTATCCATTCTAAGTAAGCAATTATAGCTAATCACGCATGGTAGAACTTTTTAAACAAACATCATCTTTGATCACCATCATGTTGCTCTTATTACTCTATGTGGCAAAGGGATCAAGCAGTCTCAATCTCCGCAAGAAACGGACGATTTTGAATCGAATTTCAGACCTTGCAAGGGTAAACCTAACTCACACGCTTGGAACATCCAATGATCGTTCCGAAGCAACCGTTTGCCTTTCATTCCGACTCGTGGATCAGTGCCACCACAAGCGACTGTAGGACCATACGCACATTCAATGTGCAGGACGTACGCCTGTAGCGCGACTACATGAATGTACTCCTGTCCGCTGTGCGAAACGTACTCCTACAGTGTGTGACTGTAGGACGTACTCTCATCCGCTGTGGAATGTACTCCCGCACGTTGGTGCGTGTGCGAAAAACCAAATCCCGATCGGTTACTAGGCTTACTGCTTACCATATTTCATGGCATGTGGCTAGTACTTTCAAGCGCTTAACCACCGCTACCACACACTGCGACCATATCAAACTTTTATCAACACAGACGGGGTTTTTACCAAGGTCATGAACCATAATCACAACCCCGTCCGTCATCCTTATAGTGGTTGCAGGAATGTAAACATTGCAACTCCTATAAAGCTCGCGAGTGACAGGGAATCACTCGACTTCTACCGGTTTGTTGTCGGTCAAAACCCGCCGGTGAGCAGCGGCAGGCAACACGAGGAGCCGGGAGGCTTCCGGGACTACTGGTGGGCCCCTGTCACACCCTAAAATATTCAATTTTAGGATGTGACTATCTTTTACAATGTGTTCATCTATCAATAGGATTTTTCCACGAATTTTAAAGATTTTTCTAGCAATTATTCTATTTATCCGAGAGCTAGAACCATTTATTTTATTATTTGGAAAGCTCTAAAATTCTTTTTCATGAAGTCCAAATATTCTATTTGGATTCCTCGTGTCCTAAATTTACCTCCCGATTTTCCTTGGAACTTTTTGGGATTCTTTCGGATATATTTTTCTTGGTTTGAAATATTTATCTGGACTTTTCCAGATTTATTTTGAACTTAAAAATATGTTTTGGAAAATATTTCTATTTTGATTTTCATCGCAGTCGGACCGAGCCGTATCTTTGTTGTATATCCTTTTAACCTTGTCCTCTCTGAATCTTTAAGATGTCCCATCGAGCTCCCGATCCTCTAACCGTTTTTCCCGATTAAGTCATGCTCGAAAACGACGCCGCGTGGCTCGTCTTCAGTGTTTTTTCGACGATGTTCACTCACCGTCAGCCCCAACGACTTGGCCTGATCTCTCTTTTCTCTTTTTCGCGTTCTCGAACAGCTCGTTCACGTTCAACTGGCTCTGTCAGCTCGTTTTCGTATTCAGCCCTCACCCGAACCTATTTCGGCGCATAATCGAACTGGCTTGGTCAATCTCGTTTTCTTTTTCCGTTACCTCCTCTATCCTCTCTTTGCTCGCTAAATTGTGGAACCCGCTGATCAACCTAATCTCGCTCTCCGTGAGCAATGCGGACTCAGGAACGAGTCCCATCCCGATGCGCCTCCTCGACCCCACCTGTCATTTCCTTTTCCCCTTTTCGCTTTCTGTTCAGGCCCAACCCGTTTCGTTTTCTGTTGAGGCCCAACCCGTGCACGCGGAGAACTCGGACTCCTCGCACACAGCACCCCTATAAAGGGCGAGCCAAAACCCTCAGGCCGCAGCATGATCTCCTGCTCGCAATCTGTTTCCTATGCAGCGCCGTTGCCCTAGCACATGCTGCCCCACGCATCCTCCTCTGCTCATCTCTGCGCAGCGCCGCCGTCACCCAGGCCGTCCCTCTGCTGCATCGCATCTCCCTGCCGAGCGCTGCCATCGCGTCCTCCTCCCCCTGCCCCTGCGCACCCTGCACTTCTCCTCCGGTGCCGCCCCCTGCAGGGCTTCCCGTGCCCATCTCCCCTGCGTCACACCCCAGGAGCCGCGCTCGCCTCTGTGCTGGCCCCTGCACGTCCCTGCCCCGTGCAGAAACGTCACCACCAGGAGCACCGCCCTCCCCTGCGTGTCTGCGGCCATGCACCCTTGCCCTGCCCGCCTTCTCCCTGCAGCCGCGGCCTCTCCTGCAGTGCAGCCGCCAGGAACAGGAGTGCAGCTGCCCAGAACGCATGAACAGACCCGCAGCCACCTCCTTCTTCCGCGAAATTCGATCTCTACGATGCGTCCCCGGGGTAAGTTAGGTATGCAATTGAATCCCCTCATCATCCTCTTTCTTTTCCCCCACTTCCCGCGACCTCTCGTGCCCTAAATCGCTGGCAATTTGAGCTACAGTACCCGCTGGTCACCATGGGAGGCGTTTTCAAGCTTTTTGCAGATTGGTCCCTGGAAGATCCTGTAATTATCGTGTAATTTTCTGTGTCTAGCGAAAATTGCAGAAAACCCCTAGATCTTTTCCATCTTTTCAATCCAGCCCCACCATGGAATTTTTCAGGTCTAACCCTAATCTTTTCTGTATTTGTGAGCCCTATTTTCTGTGTCTTGTATTTCTTTTCTGCTAACCCCTAAAGTCTATAGTTAATTGCGTATAGGTCCCTGCAACGTTGTTTTATGCGTAGTTTCCGCGTTTTAGATCCGTTTCGATCCGTTCGTTTTGCGTTAGTCTTCTAAAACCCTATGCTATCGTTTTATAGTGTTGTTGTGCCGTAATTCCTATTTTTAAAATTAGATATCAATTTAATTTGAATAATATCCTCTCATCTAGTTTTCCGAAATAAAATCCAATTAAGTCCTTTCTCCGGTTTTTATAATTAATGTTAATTTGATTAATATCAACTCAAATGTGTTGGTAATTTAATTTGTTTAGTTCAACTCGAATCATAAAGTTATGCATTTAGTTGTTCTCACAAGTTTTCTTTTCTAATTAATTATTTAATTAGTGTAATTTGTACATGGAGAATTGTATATAAAATTTGACTAAGTTCTATTTCGTCTTTATAAATGCAAATATAATATGAGTTAATTATAATTAGGGATATTCTCTTTTGAATATCTTTTACATTGGTTTTCTAAATTAAAATAAATGAAAGCCTACCGTTCTTTTATTCTTTTATAATATAAATCTCCCGATAGCTGTATCTTTTCAACCCTAGCTCCGTTTTCCGCGTTTCTTGTGCTCTCGTGACCGTAGCATCGAGCCTTATCCTTTAGTTCCCTCTTTTAAAACTTTCCTTTTGTTTGTTCTATCTGTTCTTAGTTGCTCTTGTTTGTTTGCTTTCTTGTATGCTTCGGTCGGATGCTTGTGTGACGTTAGAAGAAGCGCGATCGAAGAGTTTTGAAGATTTAGAGTTTCAAGAACAAGAGTTGAAGACTCTGAGCAGCTATTCTCTAAAAGAAAGGCAAGTGTTTCCTTGATCATGCTTTTATCCTAATAATAACAATAAATATAACATTTTCTTTATATGCATGCATGTGTCCTAATTTTGATGGATCCTAATTAAGGATATGCCTAGTCTTTATGATCATTCCTTGTCAATCTGGGTTTTATCTTTATTGTTGGGTAGCTATTGCTTAGTTGCTTCAACTGGTTATGGTTTGGGAATAATATATAATCATGATGACAACAATGATGATGTTATACTTGTTTTATCCATGTTCATGCTCTTGGTGATGTTAATCACAAGATTATATGTTTAATCGGAACATGGAGAACCACCCAGGAAAACAGTGCAACCACAATACTATATGGCTCTGATCTTGGCTAACTAATTAGAAACTCTAGCTTGTGATGATCTTACCGAAAGGGCAAGAGGGGAGTGCGTTGATGGGGTATAGCCCGGTCCTCTTGAGGTGTAGATATATTCCTGGGTAAGGCATCTTCCTCATTAGGGAGGGTTATGACCACTGCGGCCTGAAACCTCAGCGGACTGTCATAAGTTAGGGAATCTTTGTAAAGGCCTCGTAGTGAATCCCTTGCCACTCACCTCGGAAGTGTTTAAGAGGCTAGCTACCTCGGGCAAATCGGGAGACACGAATTGTGGGTAAAGTGTACAGCCTCTGCAGAGTGAAAACTGATATATCAGCCATGCTCACGGTTAAGAGCGGCTTGGACCGTCACATGATAATTGAACTTGAAGATGAATTAAATCGTGGACCATGGCTATGGTTATGGTTACTGTGGACCATGTTTATGGTTGTGGTTATGCTTATGCTGTATCTCTTCTATTTCTTTTAAAGTGGGTTTTGGTATGAACTTATACCATAGTAATCAGGTGCTAATAAAATTTGACCAACTAAAATTGCTTATCGCAGTAAGCCAGTCAGCCTTTCCTTGATTTTGGCCTTCATGTCACATAATTCCCAACACTTGCTGAGTACCAACCATAAGTGTACTCACGCTTGTTATAATTTTTGCTCAGAGGAGAAAGTGATCTGAAGTCTTTTGAAGATGATGCTGAGTTCTAGGCCTGCGCAACCCCGGTCGATTGCCTGTGAAGTTTGAAGTCTCCGTTTCCAGGATAAGCTGTATAACTCTGATAATCTTTATAGTGTTTAAATTCTCTTTTCTTGATACTGTTGCTGATTATTCACTGATGAAGTCACTATATGTATGGAACTTGATCCTGGCATACATATAGTTATGCATTCGGTTTTGTCCTTTAAAAACCGGGTGTGACAGAGGTGGTATCAGAGCTGTGTCGACCGTAGGACGCCAGCCTAGATAGCAATGGTCGTTTTCTAAGATCTATTCTGACATAAAAGTCATATTTTACCATATCCTTGACCCTCTTGTTGTTTATTCCTCATCCTTCTTCATTTATCTCATCCTTGATGCTGCTTTTATCTAACTCTGTATCCTTTTCTTTTATCCCCTCCTTTCCATTGCGGTTACATTTCATAATTTTTCCTTGTCCGCGTGTACCCTCAATGGCATTGGTTACCTTGTATCCATTTGTTCCAATTTACCTCCTCCTTGATTTCAAGTTTGGCCACTTTGGAAATCCCCTTATATTTTATTCCAAGTGGATTTATTTTATCCTTTTCTCTTGTTACAAACGCTAGATTGTCCGACCTTGTACCCCGAAGAATGGAAGTAATCATCTACTACAAGAAGTCAGGCTAGAGCAACTGAAGACTACACTGGACTCATAGGCGTTACACTCAAGAAGTCAATGTTCCGCCAGACAAGCTGAGAGAGATGCCTACATCAAGAATGCTGAAGCTATAGGATATGACCCATACTTAAGAGGTTTTCCCTTTTCAGTTGTAAAACGTTAGTTTCGGTTGTTTGATGGTTTGTTTTGGTGTGCTTGTAATGTTTGTTGTTTTGCTCTTGATTGCTTAGACTCCTTATTTTTGCTTGTTGATGTGTTGTGGGACTTGTGCCTACAATGACATCATTTCTCCCTTAGTTTTCTGAACCACGATATCCTCACGTTCCAAAGCATAAGCCAGCAGAAAAGACCCAAACCCAAATTCCATCCTTTTGTCTCGATACCCATCTTGTCATATCATTTTTCTCCTTGTCAGAAGCTCCGTGCCTGATCTCTCCTTTCTACCTCTAGACTTTACGAATCTCTCATCAATGACGTCTTCTTGCTCCCTAGCGAAAGTTAGCACAGAAGACCTAAATTCGTTTTCTTTCTTTCTTGTTACTCATCTTGTTACCTTGTCACCTCCTTTCAACCACAAGATTTAGTAAGTCTCTCGTCAACCCCATCAGCTTGGAAGCATGTGAATAAAACCCAATCATCTTCCCTCCTTTTCTTGTTACCCATCTTGCCATCTTGCCTTACCCCTTATAAAAAAAAGGAAAAAAAAACTCTGTGCTCTATCTCCCCTTCCAATCACCAGCCCTTGTGAATCTCTCGCAACGCCTTCTGCTCAATCCAGCTGAAAGCAAGTGAAGATCCAAACCCAAATTCTCTTTTTTTCTCGATACCGACCTTATTATCTTGTCGCCTCCTTGATGAAATCTTTTATCCTAACTCTCGTCTTTGTCACTAGCCCTTGCGAATCTCGGGACGAGATTCTATTTAAGGGGGGTAGTTCTGTCACACCCTAAAATATTCAATTTTAGGATGTGACTATCTTTTACAATGTGTTCATCTATCAATAGGATTTTTCCGAGAATTTTAAAGATTTTTCTAGCAATTATTCTATTTATCCGAGAGCTAGAACCATTTATTTTATTATTTGGAAAGCTCTAAAATTCTTTTTCATGAAGTCCAAATATTCTATTTGGATTCCTCGTGTCCTAAATTTACCTCCCAATTTTCCTTGGAAATTTTTGGGATTCTTCCGGATATATTTTTCTTGGTTTGAAATATTTATCTGGACTTTTCCAGATTTATTTTGAACTTAAAAATATGTTCTGGAAAATATTTCTATTTTGATTTTCATCGCAGTCGGACCGAGCCGTATCTTTGTTGTATATCATTTTAACCTTGTCCTCTCTGAATCTTTAAGATGTCCCATCGAGCTTCCGATCCTCTAACCATTTTTCCCGATCAAGTCATGCTCGAAAACGACGCCGCTTGGCTCGTCTTCAGTGTTTTTCTGACGATGTTCGCTCACCGTCAGCCCCAACGACTTGGCCTGATCTCTCTTTTCTCTTTTTCGCGTTCTCGAACAACTCGTTCACGTTCAACTGGCTCTGTCAGCTCGTTTTTGTATTCAGCCCTCACCTGAACCTATTTCGGCGCATAACCGAACTGGCTTGGTCAATCTCGTTTTCTTTTTCCGTTACCTCCTCTATCCTCTCTTTGCTCGCTAAATTGTGGAACCCGCTGATCAACCTAATCTCGCTCTCCGTGAGCAATGCGGACTCAGGAACGAGTCCCATCCCGATGCGCCTCCTCGACCCCACCTGTCATTTCCTTTTCCCCTTTTCGCTTTCTGTTCAGGCCCAACCCGTTTCGTTTTCTGTTGAGGCCCAACCCGTGCACGCGGAGAACTCGGACTCCTCGCACACAGCACCCCTATAAAGGGCGAGCCAAAACCCTCAGGCCGCAGCATGATCTCCTGCTCGAAATCTGTTTCCTATGCAGCGCCGTTGCCCTAGCACATGCTGCCCCACGCATCCTCCTCCGCTCGTCTCTGCGCAGCGCCGCCGTCGCCTAGGCCGTCCCTCTGCTGCATCGCATCTCCCTGCCGAGCGCCGCCATCGCGTCCTCCTCCCCCTGCCCCCTGCGCGCCCTGCACTTCTCCTCCGGCGCTGCCCCCTGCAGGGCTTCCCGTGCCCGTCTCCCCTGCGTCGCACCCCAGGAGCCGCGCTCGCCCCTGTGCTGGCCCCTGCACGTCCCTAGCCCGTGCAGAAACGTCACCACCAGGAGCACCGCCCTCCCCTGCGTGTCTGCGGCCATGCACCCTTGCCCTGCCTGCCTTCTCCCTGCAGCCGCGGCCTCTCCTGCAGTGCTGCCGCCAGGAACAGGAGCGCAGCTGCCCAGAACGCATGAACAGACCCGCAGCCACCTCCTTCTTCCGCGAAATTCGATCTCTACGATGCATCCCCGGGGTAAGTTAGGTATGGAATTGAATCCCCTCGTCGTCCTCTTTCTTTTCCCCCACTTCCCGCGACCTCTCGTGCCCTAAATCGCCGGCAATTTGAGCTATAGTACCCGCTGGTCACCATGGGAGGCTGTTTCAAGCTTTTTGCAGATTGGTCCATGGAAGATCCTGTAATTATCGTGTAATTTTCTGTGTCTAGCGAAAATTGCAGAAAACCCCTAGATCTTTTCCATCTTTTCAATCCAGCCCCACCATGGAATTTTTCAGGTCTAACCCTAATCTTTTCTGTATTTGTGAGCCCTATTTTCTGTGTCTTGTATTTCTTTTCTGCTAACCCCTAAAGTCTATAGTTAATTGCGTATAGGTCCCTGCAGCGCTGTTTTATGCGTAGTTTCCGCGTTTTAGATCCGTTTCGATCCGTTCTTTTTGCGTTAGTCTTCTAAAACCCTACGCTATCATTTAGTAGCATTGTTGTGCCGTAATTCCTATTTTTAAAAATAGATATCAATTTAATTTGAATAATATCCTCTCATCTAGTTTTCCGAAATAAAATCCAATTAAGTCCTTTCTCCGGTTTTCATAATTAATGTTAATTTGATTAATATCAACTCAAATGTGTTGGTAATTTAATTTGTTTAGTTCAACTCGAATCATAAAGTTATGCGTTTAGATGTTCTCACAAGTTTTCTTTTCTAATTAATTATTTAATTAGTGTAATTTGTACATAGAGAATTGTATATAAAATTTGACTAAGTTCTATTTCGTCTTTATAAATGCAAATATAATATGAGTTAATTATAATTAGGGTTATTCTCTTTTGAATATCTTTTACATTGGTTTTCCAAATTAAAATAAATGAAAGCCTACCGTTCTTTTATTCTTTTATAATATAAATCTCCCGATAGCTATATCTTTTCAACCCTAGCTCCGTTTTCCGCGTTTCTTGCGCTCTCGTGACCATAGCATCGAGCCTTATCCTTTAGTTCGCTCTTTTAAAACTTTCCTTTTGTTTGTTCTATCTGTTCTTAGTTGCTCTTGTTTGTTTGCTTGCTTGTATGCTTCGGTCGGATGCTTGTGTGACGTTAGAAGAAGCGCGATCGAAGAGTTTTGAAGATTTAGAGTTTCAAGAACAAGAGTTGAAGACTCTGAGCAGCTATTCTCTAAAAGAAAGGAAAGTGTTTCCTTGATCATGCTTTTATCCTAATAATCACAATAAATATAACATTTTCTTTATATGCATGCATGTGTCCTAATTTTGATGGATCCTAATTAAGGATATGCCTAGTCTTTATGATCATTCCTTGTCAACCTGGGTTTTATCTTTATTGTTGGGTAGCTATTGCTTAGTTGCTTCAACTGGTTATGGTTTGGGAATAATATATAATCATGATGACAACAATGATGATGTTATACTTGTTTTATCCATGTTCATGCTCTTGGTGATGTTAATCACAAGATTATATGTTTAATCGGAACATGGAGAACCACCCAGGAAAACAGTGCAACCACAATACTATATGGCTCTCATCTTGGCTAATTAATTAGAAACTCTTGCTTGTGATGATCTTACCGAAAGGGCAAGAGGGGAGTGCGTTGATGGGGTATAGCCCGGTCCTCTTGAGGTGTAGATATGTTCCTGGGTAAGGCATCTTCCTCATTAGGGAGGGTTATGACCACTGCGGCCTGAAACCTCAGCGGACTGTCATAAGTTAGGGAATCTTTGTAAAGGCCTCGTAGTGAATCCCTTGCCACTCACCTCGGAAGTGTTTAAGAGGCTAGCTACCTCAGGCAAATCGGGAGACACGAATTGTGGGTAAAGTGTACAGCCTCTGCAGAGTGAAAACTGATATATCAGCCATGCTCACGGTTAAGAGCGGCTTGGACCCTCACATGATAATTGAACTTGAAGATGAATTAAATCGTGGACCATGGCTATGGTTATGATTATTGTGGACCATGTTTATGGTTGTGGTTATGCTTATGCTGTATCTCTTCTATTACTTTTAAAGTGGGTTTTGGTATGAACTTATACCATAGTAATCAGGTGCTAATAAAATTTGACCAACTAAAATTGCTTATCGCAGTAAGCCAGTCAGCCTTTCCTTGGATTTGGCCTTCATGTCACATAATTCCCAACACTTGCTGAGTACCAACCATAAGTGTACTCACGCTTGTTATAATTGCTGCTCAGAGGAGAAAGTGATCTGAAGTCTTTTGAAGATGATGCTGAGTTCTAGGCCTGCGCAACCCCGGTCAATTGCCTGTGAAGTTTGAAGTCTCCGTTTCCAGGATAAGCTCTATAACTCTGATAATCTTTATAGTGTTTAAATTCTCATTTCGTGATACTGTTGCTGATTATTCACTGATGAAGTCACTATATGTATGGAACTTGATCCTGGCATACATATAGTTATGCATTCGGTTTTGTCCTTTAAAAACCGGGTGTGACAGCCCCGGTCCCTCGGTCAACGGCCCAGGATCCGGCACACGCCCTGGCTTCGGAGTCGCTAGGCGTGCCACCTGACCTTGTACCTGATCAGGAAGGTGTTATGTATTAGTCTCCTGCATGAACAGACACTGACGTCTTTTTTTAGGAGGTCGACATCCATTATGGGGCATAGGTGTTACATCGCGTATACAACTTAACCATACACCACTTTTAGCAATGGCTCGTAATGCGGCATCTCTTCCGCTACCAGCACCTTTTACCATAACTTCTGCTCGTTGCAAACCCACTGTACGAATAGCATCTACTGCTGTTCTTTGACCAGCGTAGGGTGATGCTTTTCTTGAGCTTTTGAATCCACAAGTACCTGCGAAGGACCAGAAAACCACCCGACCCTGTGGGTCTGTAACGGTTATAATGGTAAAAAGAGCTCAACGGTTATAATGGGTCTGACATGTAAACATTAGCCCGAGCCGTAATCAGCTCATTGGAGGATTCCCGGTATCGGCTATAAAGAGCCGATTGTGTTCAGTACCAGATCGGATCTATAAATAAAGTGAATTCGTCTGATGATAATATCAATCTTGCTTTGTAAATCTTAAGCTAATCCAATCTACGATGGTTAAAGCTTTCACTGCATAATCGGATCATCCTACACGTGATTGAGCCTAACAAATACCAAAGGTAATGACGGAAACAACCTAAACACAGGCCTAAAAACCAACCAAAAAGGCGATTTCCGGAACAATCTCCTTTAAATCTATTACCAGATACCAATCATACTGCCGGAGCTTTCAACTCGTTTGTAAGGCCTAATTATATAGATATTAAACTAAATCTTTGACAATCAAAGACTAACCACAATAGTTAGATCTACTAAACAAGAACAAAGCAAGGTGCAGCCCTCGCACGAGGACTCGGGCACGATAACTACTGAACGCTCATAGGTAACAAGCAAAGTACGGTTAAAACATGGAAAGGCTAACGTTACTCTATATGTGTAAGATAACTAGTGCTACTCATCATCAACAATGCTTCAGAATGAGAAACACACAAAGTAAACAAGCAAGGGCGATGCTGCCCCAATCACACAGAGCGTGATCGGGGCTGCATGGCACTTACCCGAGAAACCCTAGAACAGGGGAGGCGATGCGTCGAGAGTTGTTGACGAATTGAATGATTGATCTTCCATTGTTTACCCATGATACATATTTATAGTCTGTAGACTTTCCTTTCCTAACCAACCCTAACCAAACATGACACAAATCTTAACTATCTCTATCTAAACTGTTTAAACATACCTATCTAGATACACGGCCTCCCTAGGCCCAAAACATCTGCACAGGGTCCGATTCGCAAGCCCATTATAATTATCCTTCAAATCCATCTTGCTCCATGGCCCACTTCCAGCCTGTCTAAATTATGGCGATAACACATGCCCCCTAGTTTCGGCAATGATAATTCTGAAACCATCTCCTTTTTAATCGCCTCGACTCTTCGACTTCTGACTTCCGTACAGACGTGCCTCTTCAACTTCCAGGAGATGTGACCGCTCTGCATCAGGCTCCTTGGGAACTGTTATAGCGCCGATTCACTTCACCTTCCACTTCTGCCTTTATAAACTTACCCCCGGCAACTCTCCTAATCGTCTTCTTTCTTCAGCCTCTGGCAACCATATCTAAACTATTCTTTCTTCTTCTTGCAATGGCTTCTTCCTCTTTCTCTACCTCTTCTGCTATTTCCATTGAATCTGAGTCCTCCCGAGAACCCACTCCGAAATATGATCCGATAGCTGCCTATGAGATCCTTGCCCCCCTGCATTGGGATGCAGAGGAATGGGACTTCCAATCCCAGTCAGAGGATGATGAGTTCTTAATCGATGGAGAAGATCTCATCCTACTCCTTGGAGCCGAGCTGGAGGAAGACGACGAAGATGACACATCCTGGGGAGAAGAACTCTCCTCTTCGGAAGAAAAAGCTGATTCTTCCTCAATTGAGGAAGATTCAGTAACAGGAAACTTCCTCCTTGGTGAGTCATCGGAAGATGCTGCTGAGGACAATGAAGACACCGAAGATGAAGGCGGCTTCACCAGCAGCAGCAGCGATAACAGCAGCAGCAGTAGCGACGACAGTGATGTCAGCTCGGCCCCGCCAACCAAGCGCCGCAAGACCTCCGGTGTCTACTAGTGGTAGACTGTAGCACTAAGCTGATAGATCGGTGTCAGACCCGGGGCTGCTGTAGCACTAAGCTTATTAGCCCGAAAAAAGGGTTTTCCGAATCTTTGGTCTAATTACATCATTTGTATCATCACTTTGGTCTCCCCTTAACGTGTCATTGTTTAGCCTGTATGCCACGATTTTTGGACCCTTATCTCCAATTTTGTGGGATTTGGATTCAAGGCTCGGGGGCTGCGGGGTACGTGGCATCGACTACTTATTTTTCAAATTTCTTTGAAGGATAAGGAGGATTACAGATTAATGGGACCCTCAGCCTGATTCTCTGATTCAACCTAAGGCTCGGGGGCTACTCCATATGGAGTGCGATTTTTCAATCGCACACCATAGCAGAAATAAAATTCGGGGCATGAGCACCTCATAGCTTCGATGCAGCCAAGGAAGTACTCGAAGGAGGATTTCATGATGAAGCTTTAGAAGAAGTCGAAGACTGCTTCGAAAGTACTCGATAAGCCTGCAGTACTCAGCTACGAAGAGCTCGGGGGCTTGTCAGACCCGGGGCCACCGGGTTGGGCACGTTACGAAGTTTAAGAGATTAAGCCCGTCTTATCTCTTATTCATTTTGTTTATCTCTTGTTTATCCTGTTTAAATAGGAGATAGAGCTAACCAACACGGAGGGGATCTACTCGAGATGTGTTCTGGCGTGATCCCTCGACGGGAGTTGGTTAGCATCTTTGTAACTTTGACCTCTCGGATATATAAGGGAGGTCAGGGACCCCCCCCTAAAAACAGAAGATCATTAGGTCATTCTACATTAAAGGCAATACAAACCATACAGGACGTAGGGTGTTACGCTCCGTGCGGCCCGAACCTGTCTAAGTCTTGTGTTCCTTGCACCTTCGAGTTCCTGATCTCGGCGTCTCCTCACCCAAAACTTACCACCTTGGGTATATGTGGCAGAACCAACCTGAATTATACCGGCTCAAGTACGCTAGTCCTCACTAGAGGGCTACCTCGTACTTCAAACGGTATAATACTATTGGTCTGTCGGGTAACGTCCCGATAAACCACCGAACTCAGGATCCAACAAGGTACCTCACACGAAGGTGAGTCCAGAGATATAATGCCAAATAATTTACACCACAGGCAATTATATTACAAAAATATACAAAGTGACATTTGTTCTCACTGAGGAGAGTTTATTACAAAACAAGTTCAAGTTTCTAGTTAAAGCAGCGGAATTTGAAAAGCGTAGCCATTAGACATGTCGTCATTAAAGATATTACGCTAGCCCTGGCATAATATCATTCGGCGGAATCTGTGTTGGCCGGGGACGGATCCCATTCCACGGACCAACCATCAGGCAAAGGGTAAGGCCACGGTGTAATGAACGCTGGCTCATCAGAAGTATTACCTGGAGTAAATCAACAACAGCAAGGCTGAGTATACTAATACTCAGCAAGACTTACCCGGAATTGGGTATACCTTAGCCCATAACTAGACTCATGATGGCTTTTAGCTTTGGGTAGGGTTTTCAGCTGAAAAGCAACAAAGAGTAGATCCTTATTTTAAACTTTTAGCTTTCAGGTTCTAGTTGATTAACCATTCTAGGTAAGCACCTACAACTATTCAAACATGGTAGAAGCTTTACTCAAACATCATCTTTGATAATCACATAATTGCTCTTGTTACTCTATGTGGTAAAGGGAATAAGCAGTCTCATACATCGTGAGAGGCGGACGATTCTGAATCGAGATTCAACCCTTGCAAGGTAAACCTAACACACACGCTTGGAACGCCACAGGGTCGTTCCGAAGCAACCGTTTGCCTTTCATTCCGACTCGTGGATCAGGGCCACCACAAGCGACTGCAGGTCATATGCACATCCAAAGTGCAGGAAGTACGTCTGTAGCGCGACTACAAAACCCGTACTCCTGGTTGCCCAGCAACACATATGCCTACACGTCGAACAAAGTAACAAAAAGAAGCAAATACATGTGGTGGGAGGTATGTCCACTCCTCGGGCCGATCGGTTACTAGGCTTACCGCTTACCATATTTCACGGTATGTGGCTAGTACTTTCAAACGCTTAACCACCGCTACCACACACTGTGACCTTATCAAAATTCAACAACACAGACGGGGTATCATCTTGACATGATACCTCATAAAACTCCCGTCCGGCATCCTTATAGTAATAGCAGGAATGTAAACATTACAATTCCTATATCGCGCGAGTGACAGGAAATCACTCGACTTCTACCGGTCCTATCAGCATAGCAACTAGTCGGACTCCAGTTCTAGTGTTCATTACATTGGTTCCTGAAGCAATGCAACTAAGTTTTCCAAACAACTCCTAAGAACCTAATGCATAAAGTATATAGAAATAATATAGGTTGCAGTGTAATAAAGTAGAGGTCATGTCCGGGGCTTGCCTTCGCTGGTGGGGTTGGGGTTAGTCAAAATATTTTCTTCTGAATCTTGGTTCGGGGCTTCAGAGAAATCCGTAACAAGAGTCCCGGGGTCTTCAGAATGAGCTTCTTCTTGTTCCGGAATCAGCTGATAATCCCCGTCAGCGAGCGTGGTCAAGTCTATATGAGATGCAAGGTTATCAGTTATGAAATTGTATAGACATTGTTATAATGATTCACAATAAAGTTGCAATCCAATCCTAAGAAAATTTACATTACGATGATAAGTTAACTACCCTGCACTGGGCAGTCATTTATCGAGTATGAATTATTTTATCTAAATCCATTAGACAACGGGGTTGATTACACTAATTAACTAACTAGTAGCATGGAGCAACAAGTGGGGTGGTTTTTAACATTTATATTAAAAAGCTTTACATATTGACCTCACAATTTATATGAACTTTAAGTTACCATTGCATTAAAATCAATTATATTATATCCATTTTATTTAATACTTAACCTTTGATTGAAAATTTAATATCATGTTATAACATTACAAAACAGAACCTTTAATCTATTTTCATGATTTTAGAACATTTAAAACTATATTTATTAGTTATACTAAGGAAACTACTCCTTATTCCTAGCAAAATTTATACAACAAGAAAATAATACTAGAGTACAAGGCTAAATATTTTTCTTCAATTCTACATGCCAAAAGAAAATTATCAGCACTGGTTTTACTAATTTATCATTTTTCTATGAATTACTATGTATTTCTTGAGCCTACAAGCAACTAACTTTGATATTTAAATTAGATCATTAAACATTCAAAAACCAAGTCGACCTTTAAAGCAAAGTTGCAGATCTTGGTCTAAAGATTCTAACAAAATTTAGTTTACTATTTTATGATTTTTCCTTGAAGAGATATAGTATTTCTAAGTTGGCAACCAAATTTACATAAGGAGGTCCCCCGGCACTATTCCTCTGAGTCTATTCTTTTGCACAAAACCCCCTGAAGTTCTATTTCTTCTAACCCGAAGCCCTTGGTCTGGGAACCGAGACAGAGCAAGGTGAGGCGGCCATGTTCCGGCGACGGCGGTCACCGGCGGCGAGGTCCAAGTGCAGGAATCGGGTCCGGAGCTTACTGTGGTCTCGTTGCGCTACGTGTCGTGGACGGGGATGGCCGGAACAGTGGGGTTCGACTTGAGCCCGAGGTGACGGCGGAGGAGTCACCGTCGACGGCGGAGCTCCGGTGGCGAACGTTGGCAACTGACCTGTGCAAAAGCTTCAGTGAGACACAGGGAAGGTGTAGGTACTATCAATTGGAAGAAGTCGTGCTGGATTAAAGGAGACCGACGGGGACCGAGGCGGCGGCGGTGAAGAAGAACGCCAGCGAGCGTCGGGGAGGCACTGTGATGCACCAGAGGGTCGATGGATGGGTCGACCAGCTTCAGGGTGATGATGTGGTGCTGTTTATGGTGATGTGGTGGCTCGGGACTGCTTGAGTGGTGCTGCCCACGGTGAGGCCGAGGGCGGCGGCGGATGGTGATCGTCGGCGACGAGTTTTCAATGGAAATTGGAGGGCCACGAGTGGTCGAGGAGCACTAGTGGACTACGGGAAAGCTTGTGCCGGTGTTGGTTGATGCGGAGGAGGTCCGGTGTGGGCTGCCCACGGGCGTGCCGTGCGCGGCCGGAGTGGAAGGGGACGGCGGCGGCGGAATGCAGCTCGGGTACTGGAAATTGGACACTGGGAGTAGCAGAACAGCTTGTAAGGATTGATGTGGTGCTGCTGCGCGCGAGAGCGAGAGGGTTAAGGCACTGGGGTGGCCTGTCCACGGTGACCAGGAGGTGGCGGCCGGAGGAAGCTCGGGGATGGCGTGGCGCGCGCGCGTGCGGCCAGGAAAGGAGAGGGAAGCGGCCGGAATAGAGGGGAGATGACGCGTGGATGTGTGCTGCAGCTGGTGGTGGCGCTCGGGAAGCTGTGCCGGCGGTGAACGGCGGCGACAGGAGCAGAGCAGAAGGGGGAAGCGGCGCGGTCAGAGGAGGAAGAAGCAGACTGGAGTCAGAAGGACTAGTCTGTGATTTCCAAAAACTCCAGGGACCCCTCTGTGAACTAAGATTTCCCATTAATACAAAAGCCTAATGAGAAAAGTGTCTAAAGCAAAGTTGTAGAGAATTTCAAACCCTACAAGACTGCTTTAAGGTTCAAGTTCAAAATCTCAAAGAATATAGTTTTATTTTAAACTTTAAAGCACCATTCAAATTATAAACTTTGTCTTGTAATTCAAACATAATGCTTTAATGTTTAGGGTCTTTTTGCAAGATTTCCTGCAGTAATCATTACTAACTCTTTTTACACTTTAGTCCTTAGGTAAAACTAAGTTTTACTTTTATCTTTCTACCATTTCACATGTAAGTCCCTTATGTTTGTGTTAACTACACATGGGTCCTTAGTTTCTTTCAAAATCTATTTCTCTTAGGTTTTATTTGACTTTTGCATTTTTCTTTTCTATAGCCATCTGAAATTTGACACTTAAGAACATTTTCACACACTTGCACATGAGAATTTATAAAACTTATAATTTACAAATATACCCTTATTGCTTTGTACAACTTGTATACACTATATCCTGCTTACATATAATATACCCAAACTTAATATCTAGTCGTCTAACTACCTGGATATCACAGCCTTCCCCCTTAGAAAGAATCTCGTCCCGAGATTCTGAAGCTGAACAGAAATGGATAATTAGATTTGGGGATTGGCTTGAAGGAAGTCTGGAAAGTTCCGTTGAAGATAAGACTCAGTTTCCCAAGTCGCTTCTTCTTCGGTGTGATGATCCCATAAGATCTTGTACATCTTAACTGCCCTTCTTCTGGTGAATCTCTCCTTAGTATCCAGGATTCGAAGAGGTTGTTCGATGTACGACAAATCAGGTTCGATCTCAATGGCACCTGTCTCAACGATTTCCGTGGGTACTTTGACACACTTCTTAAGTTGAGAGACATGGAAGACATCGTGAATAGCCGCCAATTGAGACGGAAGGCAAAGTTTGTATGCCACTGGGCCACAAACGTCGAGAATTTCAAAGGGTCCGACATATCAAGGTGCTAACTTCCCCTTTATGCCAAAGCGTTGGACGCCTTTGGTAGGTGATACTCGGAGATATACAAAATCTCCTATTTGAAATTGTAGAGGTTTTCTCCTCTTATCTGCATAACTCTTCTGTCTGGACTGAGCGGTTTTAAGATTAGATTGAATAACCTTAACCTTATCTTCGGCTTCAACAACTAGGTCTGGTCCGAAGATTTTGCGTTCACCGGTCTCTGACCAACTCAAAGGAGTTCGGCATCTGCGACCATATAACGCTTCGAAAGGAGCCATTTGAAGACTAGCTTGATAACTGTTGTTGTAAGCAAACTCAGCTAGAGCAAGACACTTGTTCCAACTTGCACCATACTGAATAATACAAGCTCGGAGCATGTCTTCAAGGATTTGGTTAACTCGCTCAGTCTGCCCATCAGTCTGGGGATGATATGCAGAGCTTCGAATCAATTTGGTCCCTAGAGCTGACTGCAATTGTTCCCAAAATCGTGCAATAAATTGGGACCCTCGATCAGAGATGATCGTTTTTGGAACCCCATGTAATCGAACGATCTGGTCCAGATAGACTTCGGCATACTTTTTAGCAGAGTAAGTGGTATGCACCGGAAGAAAATGAGCTGTTTTTGTGAGTCTATCGATGATTACCCATATGGAGTCATGTTTTTGAGATGTGTTGGGAAGACCAACAATGAAATCCATGCTAATGTCTTCCCATTTCCATGATGGTATGGGTAACGGCTGAAGCGTACCAGAGGCTTTTAAGTGGCTAGCTTTAACTCTCTGGCACGTATCACACTTGGATACATATTTGGCAATTTCTCTCTTCATTCTGGTCCACCAAAAATGTTGCCGAAGATCTTGATACATCTTGGTGCTACCAGGATGAATAGAGAATTTGGACAAATGTGCTTCGTCAAGGATTTGCTTACGAAGTTGATGATCCTTAGGCACAACAATCCGATCATTGAACCATAGGACTCCTTGATGATCAGTGTGAAAACACTGATATTTAGCTTCTCCCTGGGATAGCTTGGATTTAATAATTTTGACACCCTCATCATGTAGCTGCGACATGATGATTTTATCCCGCAGAGTAGACTCAATGGAGATTAAGTTTAAACTACCTTGAGGAATAATCTCAAGATTGAGTTTCCTCATTTGATGGCAAAGAGTGTCATTAAAGGTGGATATGCTTAAGCAATGACAATGTGACTTGCGGCTAAGTGCATCCGCAACCACATTAGCTTTGCCCGGATGATAGTGTACTTCAAGGTCATAATCTTTGATTAACTCCAACCAACGCCTTTGCCTCATATTTAGATCAGCTTGAGTAAAAATATACTTGAGGCTCTTATGGTCAGTGTAAATGTTACACTTAGCACCCATAAGATGATGTCGCCAGATCTTGAGAGCATGAATAACTGCTGCCAATTCAAGATCATGCATTGGATAATTTTGCTCATGAGTCCGAAGTGCTCGGGATGCATAAGCAATAACCCGATTGTTTTGCATAAGAACACAACCAAGGCCAATTCCAGAAGCGTCACAGTAGACATCAAAAGGCTGGGTACTATCTGGCTGAGCTAGTACTGGAGCAGTCGTCAGAAGTTTTCTCAAAGTGTGAAATGCTTCCTCACACTTATCATCCCAACGGAACTTAACTTCTTTCTTAAGTAGCTCAGTCATGGGTTTAGCTATTTTGGAGAAGTCTGGAATGAATCGGCGATAATATCCTGCCAATCCAAGGAAACTTCGTATTTGATGGACTGAAGTGGGAGGATTCCAGTCCATAACTTCTTGAACTTTGGTTGGATCAACCGATATGCCTTGATTAGAAATAGTATGTCCCAAAAATTTCACACTATCCAGCCAGAATTCACATTTCGAGAATTTGGCATAAAGGCGATGATCACGTAGTTGTTGAAGAACGACACGTAAATGGTTAGCATGGTCTTCTTTGGTTCTGGAGTATATCAGAATATCATCGATGAAGACCACAACAAATTTATCGAGCTCCGGCATAAATACGGAATTCATGAGATACATGAAATATGCCGGTGCATTAGTAAGTCCAAATGACATAACCAGATATTCATAAAGTCCATATCTGGTTGAGAAGGCCGTTTTTGGAATGTCACTAGGCCTGATCTTGATCTGATGATAACCGGAGCGTAAGTCAATCTTGGAAAAGACCTTTGCTCCAGCTAGTTGATCAAACAAGATATCAATGCGGGGAAGAGGATACTTATTTTTGATGGTAACCGCATTGAGTGGACGGTAGTCGACACATAGCCTCAGACTATCATCTTTCTTCTTGACAAAAAGAGCAGAACAACCCCAAGGTGAAGCACTGGGGCGTATATAACCCTTATCAAGAAGATCTTGTAGCTGAATTTTCAGTTCTGTCAATTCATTTGGAGGCATGCGATACGGCCTTTTTGAAATTGGAGCAGTGCCCGGTTGAAGTTCAATAATGAACTCGATGTCTCTATCTGGTGGCATTCCAGGCAAATCGTCTGGAAAGACATCGGGAAATTCACATACTATCGGAATATCCTTGACTTTGATATCTGTGATAGCATAAGTACAAGGATGCAAATATTCTGGCTGAGGCAGATAAAGAGTAATGGCCCCACGATATGGTGAATCAATTTCGATCACTCGGGAGGATATGTCTAACCGTACTCGATGTTCTGTCATCCAGTTTGTCCCAAGTATGACATCGACACCTTCTAAACTGAGTAGAACCAAATCAGTTTTGATCTCTTTACTACCTAACTGAAGTGGCACATTTCTACTCATTTGGTTGGAAATGATTTTTCCTCCAGGGGTAGAGATCATATATGACCCCTGGATAGAACAAGATTCAAGTCCTAGTCGGGTACCATAGTCGTTACTAATAAAGCTATGTGTTGCTCCGGAATCAAATAAAGTAACAACTGGTTTATGGTAAATAGAAAATGTACCCGACATGACGGGAGCTCCATCTGGAAGTTCCGCCAGAGTGGTGAAGTTAATCCGTCCTTGACGGACTTGCATTACCGGCTTCTTGCCCTTATTCTGATTTCCCTGGGTGGAGCTCTGCCCTTGATTAGGTTTCTTAGGCCGCGGGCAATCTCGGATGAAATGGTCCGCACTTCCGCAATTGAAGCAGCGATAGTTGCTGCCTTTCTGTGGCACTTGCTGAATATTTGGCCGTTGGCCAGATTGTTGTGCTTGTTGCGGGGGCATAGGAGGTCTGAACCTTCCTTGTTGCTGAGGCGGCCTAAAAACCAATCTACCCGTTGGGGCATTGCGTTATGGTGCCCTGGGCGTCATATTGGAAACAACCCGATACCTCGGTGGTTGAACACTCGAGGGTCCAGCAGGGTTCTTCCGTTTCTTCTCGGCATAATGCGTCACAATGCAGTCCTCTTGAGTTAAGGCCATATTGACCAACTCACTGAAAGTATTAGCCCTCACAAGGTTCAGGCGTTCCTTGAGTTTGGTGTTAAGGCCTCGGCGAAAACGGTCTTGCTTCTTGGTATCATTATCTGCATGATACCCTGCATACTGGCACAGATGATTGAAATTCTGTGCGTATTGCAGAATGGTGTTGGCACCTTGTGTAAGAGCCAGGAACTCGTTAAGCTTTCGCTCCAATAATCCTGCGGGGATATAATGCGCTCGGAAGGCGACCCGAAATTCATCCCATGTGATGACATGCCCTGTAGGTTGCATGGCATAAAAATTGTCCCACCAGATTCTAGCAGCTCCACGAAGTTGTTGAGCAGCAAAGGAAGCCTTGCTAGAATCCGCACAAGGTATGGTCAGGAGAGCGAACTTCGATTCAATGATGTGGAGCCAGGCATCGGCATCTAATGGTTCCTCGGCCTTACTGAAGAAAGGCGGCTGGGTATTGAGGAAGTCTTGGTAACTGGCCACAGGAGGATTGCGATCATCCCGGCCTCCTCGAAATTGATGCTGCTGATTCTGTTGTGCTTGAACCAGCAAATTAAGCAATTCCGTTTGCCGAGCCATGACTTCGGCAAGGTTGGGAGGAGGTGGTGGCGGTTGCTGAGAACCGCTGGTCTGATCAGCCCGGAAACCCTCCGGGGTTCCCCTTGTAGCTCCAACCATCTGAAATAAAGGAGATGTCCATTATTAACCATATATCCTTACTCCCAATTTCAGAAGACATAAACAATGCATATATTCCGCACAATCATCTCATCTCAGAATTAAAGATAATGAACAAGATGATAAAACCGGAAATTATATTACATTGCTGACTCAGATAGTTCCCACTTCGCATATCGAAAGTTCACTACATAGGCCATCTATGTTACATCAAATGGCGCGAGGTTTGACTACTTAAACTATTACATTCCCTTAGATTACATCCCGAAGGTCGACGATTTACTAAAAATCGTCGAAATTTCCTACAGAAGACTGACTGCCAGAAAGAGAGTGATGGGGACTAAGAACAGGATCCCCATGCTCAGAATCAATCTCTGAAATACCCTCAATCTCCTCTGGGTCTTCTTCTTCTTCTTCAGGTACTATGGGTATAGCGGGAAGTATAGGTTGCTGCTGCAATTCTTCAATATGAGCCTGGGCATCATCCGCTTCGATTAGCAGATCATGAATTTGCTCTTGTAGAAATTCTATAACAGCGTCACGTTGAGTGATAAGATGATCACTCTCATTGATCTGATCTTCGCGATGAAGAATTGTTTCATCTCTTGCTGCAATAATTTCATCCTTTTGTGTTACCAAAGCTTGTAACTCTTCTATTTGGGTTACTTGGTGGTCAGCATTTCGGTAGTGGCTTTGAGCCACACCAGTTATCTGACTTACCCCATGACGCAGTAGCATCTGATAATGGTATTGCACATCCATAAACCTGGTAACGATACGGACGGTTTCTTCCGCCAGATCTCCTAGCAGATGACCATGATGGTCTGTCCGAAAATCCCAGTCCGAATTACCCGGGTCTATGGTAGGAAATAACCCAATAGGATATGCAGCAACTTCAATCGGATGTTGATTGCAGAAGAGTTTGATACCTTCTAAAGCAGCAGTTTCAAAAGTATCCACTAGACGATATCCAACCACTTCCACTTCTATGGGAGGCCATAAGGAGCGGAAAGGGTGTTGAGGAATTATCATCTTAACCCTGCAGCGGGAAACTCCTTCTTCAAGATACTCTACCCCATCATACAGAGGAGGCTCTGTATAATGAAACATGCTCAAGGATTCCCACAAAAGACGAGGAAACCCTTCCCAATGTAAACCATTGGTGTGAAAGTGCCCCTCCTGATCCCAAAAGGTACTAGTAGGAGCAGCCATCTGCGACAACAATGCAAATGGTAAGATATTTTTACCCTGTTGAGAAAGTTTACAAGGTAAAATGGATTAAGATAGCTAATTCTGATAACAGCAAAGGCTAGAAATCAGATGGATGTCTAAGATACCCAACTAAAGATTTTTACTTACCCAAATTAAGAAATACCAATATGTTGCCTATTTCTTAGGAAGCATCAATTTAAACATTTATTTTGGTTGATTAATGGATTATGCATGCACGTACTAAACGATCTCACAACTAAAAATAACTGCCAAGTAATCTTGGTCTTACGTGGTTAGTTACGGTGGCACAATATAATACGTCTCTCACTATTAACTAGTCGATAAACCCTATCCGTCCTAGTTTCGGAATCGTGGTTAGTGTACCTGCAGAAAACCACAATGCATATATATATCCAATGAACCTTTCATGCCAGCATGTCATGAAAGCGTCCCCATTCATTACTGTTCACTATAGAAACAGCATCTGTACAATTACCGCCGTACAGACAACGTTAACATACGTTATTGAATAACGTATTCACGGGGGTACCGCAAAATGCGGGGGTATGAACAGCGATCGCCATACCCTGCGCCGAACCATATACTCCCAATGTAGTCAACCGAGGTTGGTACATTGGCAGCATCTCAAGTAGGCCACTGCTTGAGAAACAGCGTTCGGTTCGCATCACCGACAGGAAGGCCAAGCTCCCTCAGTTGGCTGAGGATTCTTACCTTCTTACCTCCCGATCGAAGATGTCGTTACATAATGTAAAGTTGAATTGTGCATAAAATTAAGTTTCAACTGAAAAGTAATGCTGGAAGTTAGTCATATATATATATATATATATATATTACAGCCACCTCTAATTCCCATAATAGCATTACCCTAGGGCTTACGTACTATACATAATCCTTAACGAACCATCGTAGTTCGCAAATACTTGATTAATCGATTTTTATACTAAAAATTACTTTTTAAGGCTAATTATATCTCCAGAGTACACTTGTTAGCTCTGATACCAGCTGTGGCAGAACCAACCTGAATTATACCGGCTCAAGTACGCTAGTCCTCACTAGAGGGCTACCTCGTACTTCAAACGGTATAATACTATTGGTCTGTCGGGTAACGTCCCGATAAACCACCGAACTCAGGATCCAACAAGGTACCTCACACGAAGGTGAGTCCAGAGATATAATGCCAAATAATTTACACCACAGGCAGTTATATTACAAAAATATACAAAGTGACATTTGTTCTCACTGAGGAGAGTTTATTACAAACAAGTTCAAGTTTCTAGCTAAAGCAGCGGAATTTGAAAAGCGTAGCCATTAGACATGTCGTCATTAAAGATATTACGCTAGCCCTGGCATAATATCATTCGGCGGAATCTGTGTTGGCCGGGGACGGATCCCATTCCACGGACCAACCATCAGGCAAAGGGTAAGGCCACGGTGTAATGAACGCTGGCTCATCAGAAGTATTACCTGGAGTAAATCAACAACAGCAAGGCTGAGTATACTAATACTCAGCAAGACTTACCCGGAATTGGGTATACCTTAGCCCATAACTAGACTCATGATGGCTTTTAGCTTTGGGTAGGGTTTTCAGCTGAAAAGCAACAAAGAGTAGATCCTTATTTTAAACTTTTAGCTTTCAGGTTCTAGTTGATTAACCATTCTAGGTAAGCACCTACAACTATTCAAACATGGTAGAAGCTTTACTCAAACATCATCTTTGATAATCACATAATTGCTCTTGTTACTCTATGTGGTAAAGGGAATAAGCAGTCTCATACATCGTGAGAGGCGGACGATTCTGAATCGAGATTCAACCCTTGCAAGGTAAACCTAACACACACGCTTGGAACGCCACAGGGTCGTTCCGAAGCAACCTTTTGCCTTTCATTCCGACTCGTGGATCAGGGCCACCACAAGCGACTGCAGGTCATATGCACATCCAAAGTGCAGGAAGTACGTCTGTAGCGCGACTACAAAACCCGTACTCCTGGTTGCCCAGCAACACATATGCCTACACGTCGAACAAAGTAACAAAAAGAAGCAATACATGTGGTGGGAGGTATGTCCACTCCTCGGGCCGATCGGTTACTAGGCTTACCGCTTACCATATTTCACGGTATGTGGCTAGTACTTTCAAACGCTTAACCACCGCTACCACAAACTGCGACCTTATCAAAATTCAACAACACAGACGGGGTATCATCTTGACCATGATACCTCATAAAACTCCCGTCCGGCATCCTTATAGTAATAGCAGGAATGTAAATATTACAATTCCTATATCGCGCGAGTGACAGGAAATCACTCGACTTCTACCGGTCCTATCAGCATAGCAACTAGTCGGACTCCAGTTCTAGTGTTCATTACATTGGTTCCTGAAACAATGCAACTAAGTTTTCCAAACAACTCCTAAGAACCTAATGCATAAAGTATATTGAAATAATATAGGTTGCAGTGTAATAAAGTAGAGGTCATGTCCGGGGCTTGCCTTCGCTGGTGGGGTTGGGGTTAGTCAAAATATTTCTTCCGAATCTTGGTTCGGGGCTTCAGAGAAATCCGTAACAAGAGTCCCGGGGTCTTCAGAATGAGCTTCTTCTTGTTCCGGAATCAGCTGATAATCCCCGTCAGCGAGCGTGGTCGAGTCTATATGAGATGCAAGGTTATCAGTTATGAAATTGTATAGACATTGTTATAATGATTCACAATAAAGTTGCAATCCAATCCTAAGAAATTTACATTACGATGATAAGTTAACTACCCTGCACTGGGCAGTCATTTATCGAGTATGAATTATTTTATCTAAATCCATTAGACAACGGGTTGATTACACTAATTAACTAACTAGTAGCATGGAGCAACAAGTGGGTGGTTTTTAACATTTATATTAAAAAGCTTTACATATTGACCTCACAATTTATATGAACTTTAAGTTACCATTGCATTAAATCAATTATATTATATCCATTTTATTTAATACTTAACCTTTGATTGAAAATTTAATATCATGTTATAACATTACAAAACAGAACCTTAATCTATTTCATGATTTTAGAACATTTAAAACTATATTTATTAGTTATACTAAGGAAACTACTCCTTATTCCTAGCAAAATTTATACAACAAGAAAATAATACTAGAGTACAAGGCTAAATATTTTTCTTCAATTCTACATGCCAAAGAAAATTATCAGCACTGGTTTTACTAATTTATCATTTTTCTATGAATTACTATGTATTTCTTGAGCCTACAAGCAACTAACTTTGATATTTAAATTAGATCATTAAACATTCAAAAACCAAGTCGACCTTTAAAGCCAAAGTTGCAGATCTTGGTCTAAAGATTCTAACAAAATTTAGTTTACTATTTTATGATTTTTCCTTGAAGAGATATAGTATTTCTAAGTTGGCAACCAAATTTACATAAGGAGGTCCCCGGCACTATTCTCTGAGTCTATTCTTTTGCACAAAACCCCCTGAAGTTCTATTTCTAGTAACCTGAAGCCCTTGGTCTGGGAACCGAGACAGAGCAAGGTGAGGCGGCCATGTTCCGGCGACGGCGGTCACCGGCGGCGAGGTCCAAGTGCAGGATCGGGTCCGGAGCTTACTGTGGTCTCGTTGCGCTACGTGTCGTGGACGGGGATGGCCGGAACAGTGGGGTTCGACTGAGCCCGAGGTGACGGCGGAGGAGTCACCGTCGACGGCGGAGCTCCGGTGGCGAACGTTGGCAACCGACCTGTGCAAAAGCTTCAGTGAGACACAGGGAAGGTGTAGGTACTATCAATTGGAAGAAGTCGTGCTGGATTAAAGGAGACGACGGGGACCGAGGCGGCGGCGGTGAAGAAGAACGCCGGCGAGCGTCGGGGAGGCACTGTGATGCACAGAGGGTCGATGGATGGGTCGAACAGCTTCAGGGTGATGATGTGGTGCTGTTTATGGTGATGTGGTGGCTCGGGACTGCTTGAGTGGTGCTGCCCACGGTGAGGCCAAGGGCGGCGGCGGATGGTGATCGTCCGGCGACGAGTTTTCAATGAAATTGGAGGGCCACGAGTGGTCGAGGAGCACCAGTGGACTACGGGAAAGCTTGTACCGGTGTTGGTTGATGCGGAGGAGGTCCCGGTGTGGCTGCCCACGGGCGTGCCGTGCGCGGCCGGGAGTGGAAGGGGACGGCGGCGGCGGAATGCAGCTCGGGTACTGGAAATTGGACACTGGGGAGTAGCAGAACAGCTTGTAGGGATTGATGTGGTGCTGCTGCGCACGAGAGCGAGAGGGTTAGGCACTGGGTGGCCTGTCCACGGTGACCAGGAGGTGGCGGCCGGAGGAACTCGGGGATGGCGTGGCGCGCGCGCGTGCGGCCAGGAAAGGAGAGGGAAGCGGCCGGAATAGAGGGGAGATGACGCGTGGATGTGTGCTGCAGCTGGTGGTGGCGCTCGGGAAGCTGTGCCGGCGGTGAACGGCGGCGACAGGAGCAGAGCAGAAGGGGGAAGCGGCGCGGTCAGAGGAGGAAGAAGCAGACTGGAGTCAGAAGGACTAGTCTGTGATTTCCAAAAACTCCAGGGACCCCTCTGTGAACTAAGATTTCCCATTAATACAAAAAGCCTAATGAGAAAAGTGTCTAAAGCAAAGTTGTAGAGAATTTCAAACCCTACAAGACTGCTTTAAGGTTCAAGTTCAAAATCTCAAAGAATATAGTTTTATTTTAAACTTTAAAGCACCATTCAAATTATAAACTTTGTCTTGTAATTCAAACATAATGCTTTAATGTTTAGGGTCTTTTTGCAAGATTTCCTGCAGTAATCATTACTAACTCTTTTTACACTTTAGTCCTTAGGTAAAACTAAGTTTTACTTTTATCTTTCTACCATTTCACATGTAAGTCCCTTATGTTTGTGTTAACTACACATGGGTCCTTAGTTTCTTTCAAAATCTATTTCTCTTAGGTTTTATTTGACTTTTGCATTGTTCTTTTCTATAGCCATCTGAAATTTGACACTTAAGAACATTTTCACACACTTGCACATGAGAATTTATAAAACTTATAATTTACAAATATACCCTTATTGCTTTGTACAACTTGTATACACTATATCCTGCTTACATATAATATACCCAAACTTAATATCTAGTCGTCTAACTACCTGGATAT